>NW_025111123.1:0-268745 GCF_015476425.1 Leptopilina heterotoma | reverse complement strand
TTGATCCTTGGCTGTGGTCCATCGAAGTGGCGGGGCTTGGGGGTTGGGGGCTTTGGGGGGCCAAGTTTTTTCTTCCGGGGTCCTCCTTGATTTTCAAATTAGCGTCCTTTGTTCGGGAGCGGAACGATTGGTTATTTTTTTCCTTCTCCCAAATAGATGCAATACTTTGCTGCCTTGGGCGTTGATGTTGGTCTGAAATAGGGGTGCCTATTTTGTATGTGCGATTTAGAATAAAATTCCTTATTCTTTCCCATATCCTAAACACCACTCTCTGTTACCCCGGCTCGCTTCGCTTTGTACGCGCATGAGAAAAAAAAGAAACACAGTTAATAATTGTATAAAACGAATGCTAACTTCAAAGAGTAAAATTTACGCGTTTATTTTCGAATGAATATTGAAATACAATTTTCAAAACTTTTATGTATTTTTAAAAGTACTCAATTCTGGTCGTTAGAATATCTGTACAGAAGTAAAAGTAAAAAAAATTTTACAGAAATGTGAAAATAAAGATTGTATAAATTATTGGCATATATGCGCGTTTTGATGTTTTTAAAATTGAAAAACGTTTATTAGTTTGTCAAAAGAATCTGACAGAAAGTTTAAAAATAAATATTAGTTATAATTAAAAATGTAAATATTTGTTTATTCTAGTTTGCTTTATAATTTAATTTTAATTAATTAATGACAAATAGATTTTGTCAAAATGAGAAGAAATAGGAACTTTCGAAATTATTCTATTTCTACACAGAGAAGAATTTGTTAGCCAATCAGCAGAATAATAGAAATTTGCCACGTTCGTCTGATTCTGTAAGATATTTGAACTTCAGTATTTAACATATTTGGTTACTCAATTAAATTAATATTCGAAATTTTATTGGATTTGATATGCTATATACTCAAGAGTCCTTTTTGGGGTTATCCAAGTTAATACTTTTATATTCAACTTTTCTATTTAATTAAATAATTTCATAGGTTTTTAAGCGGTTCTTTCCATCTAATTTGTAAAAATAACTTCACATTTATCCAACTAAACACGTTCAATTTTAGAGGTTTTTTTCAAAATAATTATTTATTGTTAAAATTTTCTATTGGTTAAATTACATTAAAAATAAAGTGTATATAAAAAGAGTTTTTATAAAAATTATTATAACTTAACAAATTAATGAAATCGATAATTCTAAAAATATTGCACAAAATTAACATAAAATATATAAATATAATAGTTTTTATGAATAAGTAAGTAAAATATATCATAAGTAAAAAGTTAATTTTTTTAAATTAAAACTGAAACTGAAACTCTAGGGAATTGATTTGCGAGAGTGGAATAATGGTAAATTACTTATAGAATTTTAAAAAGGATTTTGCTTCAATAATTTTGATTTTGCTTCATTAATTAACTCTTCATTTTACATGACAAAATTGCAAAAGCTATACTGATGTACAAAATACTGAAATATTACAAGCTCGTATTTTATTATAGGTTAGAAAAAAAGTTTCATAGAAAAAAGCTCTATAAATCCAAAAAAAATCACAATTTTTATAACATTAAAAAATTATATGATTTTATATAATTAGTAATCCTAATGATGGAATTTTCAATCCTTTTACATTCGATACTTATTGTAAAAAAATATAAATGTTGATTTTAAACTATTTTAAAAAAATTTGTTGCATTATTTTTTTTTATTACATTATTTATTATATGGGTTTTTAAAAATATATTTCGAAATAAATAGTGGGTTTAATTTTCGTCATTTTTATTCTTAAATTATTTAAAGTAAATAATTATTTAACAAAAAATAAATCTCTATGTAATTTTATTAATTTGAAGGGATTTATAATTTAATTTTTGATAATGTTGTAAAAAGTGCTGTATAGGACCCTCATTTCTTACTCTCAAAAAATTATTTACAAAAATTTATTCATTAAAAAGTAAAAAGTTCATTCATTAAAACACTTCAAACAAGAATTTATAACATTGTTGTAATATAATAACAAATTATTATTAGAACTAGCAAATGTTATGCGCGCTATAGCGCGTGGAATGTGTTTTAGATTTATTATTATGCAAATCACAAAAAATTTATTTTTAAATATAAATTTTGAATAATTTTATAATCGAAATTTTAATAATTTTCTTATTAAATTCATAATCAATTATAATTGTTTACATTTTCAAAAATTATATTAAAATTCTTCGCAATAATTCAATTATTTTCATAAATAACATTCTTCGGAAGAATTCAATTATTTTTATAAATAATAAACTAAATATGGACGTCCACATGAAAAGGGCCCATATTGTCGGTTCTAGTTTTCGAGATAATCGCAATTTAGTAATTTTGGAGCAAAATCTTAATTTTTTTTTTATTTTTATTATCAATCTACATGTTTTGACAAGACGAATCATGCGGTTTTTATTAATTTATCGATGATTTAACTGTTTGATTTCATTGGTTCTTTAGAAAAATGAAAAGGGCCCATTTTGTCGGTCATTTGTAAAAGTAATCCGTATTTTAAAAATGGAGATGTGGAAAAATTTAAAACCTCTTGATTTTTCATCTTTAAGGTATCCTGGACTTTAAACAATTCTTATCTGAATAAGTTCCCAGAAGAACCAAAGATATTGAGTCTTTTTCGTAATTTTCGAAATGAAAATTTGGATATTGCCTCAATTTTTTTATAATAGAGGCTGTCAAAAATTTTTAATAAGTTTAATATCTATTCTTCTTCTTCAAATGACACAATAAAATTGTACCTAATCATTAATCATGTAAAAAATGGTTTTTTAATAGAAAAACTGTCCTTTTTAGAAAGGGCCCATATTGTCGGTTTTTTCGTATTTTCAAAATTAAGAGGGGGGGATGGTTTTAAAAATTTAAATCTGTTGGTTTTTTTATCTTCAAGGTGCCCTGAACTGGAAACAATTCTTATCTAAATAACTTCCAAGAAGAACCTGAGATACAACAATTAGTTGGTATCGCAATCTTTAATTCCGTTTTTCTCGAATGAGGTTTTTGGCGTTCAAAAATTTGAAATTCCGTAACTCAGCGAATTTTTAACCAAAAAGTTCTAAGACCACACAAAATTTTCCAAATTTTGACAGGAATACGCCTATATAGATAACTCCAATAGTACCAAAATGGGCCCTTTTCATGTGAACGTCCACATATCATTAAACATATATATATATTAAATTTTGAGGAAAAATGTTATACCTATTTAGAATAGTTTTATTCTTTAGCAAATTTTTAACAATTTAAATATTATTCTTCTGCTAATTTTTAAATATTTCTGTTTGCAATTTATTTTTGAAAATTTTGTCACTGTTTACTGTTATTAGTAAACATTTAATTAACAAATTTCTTGAAAACAAACAGCTTTTTTAATGCAAACTTTTTTGCATTGAATTCTCCAATTTAATATTAAAATCTAATTTTTTAGTTTTTCTACTGTATAATTTTTTAAAAATTAATTTTGTAAGAAAATATGCGCATTTGACGTAACTCAAAAATTGCCAACTTTTGCTTATTTTTCAATGTAGGTTTATCTTCATAACTTGTATTTTCACTAGTAAAGTAAAATAATATCTCGAAACGGTTTTTTAGATTTTTCCTAAACGATCAGGAAAATGTTTAAATGTGTTATTTTCGTTTCCTGTAAAATCATGAAATTGTCACTTGATTTCTTATTTTGTTATGTCACCCTTTAAATAGTATCTATAGGGGGAAGTCCCCTAGTACAGGACACCTAAGGTTTTCATGAAATAAAATTAAAACTACTTCAAAAAATATGACTTCATTATGAATTAATTAACTCTACAATATATAACACCAAAATCAATTAGCAAAAATAGAATATTTTGATAAACTCTTTTTTTAAGTTCAATTTAGTTTTTGTATCGAAATACTACAATTTTGAAATTGTTCCCTAGTACCGGACAGTCTAAAACTTTTAATTTTACGCGTAAGATATTATTGAGAAATGATGCAGCGATCAAAGACGTAATAAATACTTTAAATACTTTACTTTATAAATTTAATACTTAAACGTCAAAGACGTTTAAGTATTAAATGAAGTGTTATTGCCAACGATATTGTAAAATAAAATAACCAACTTTAGAAAAAAAATTTTTTCCTTTTTTTAAATTTTTTATTTGAATTTTACAGTGCATCCTACCAAAAACACATTCACATTAAGTGTATGATTCGTTTCAACGAATATTTCTATCTAATATATTCAAATAAAACAAAAGTGACTTAACTATTCACTTATTGGCTGACTTTACCTACAAAAACCAATTTTTTAACTGTCCGGTACTAGGGGACAAGCAATCCTTAAAATTATGTTATTTTATACTAACACCGTCAAGAAATTAAAAAAAAACTTTTACAGTCTTGGAATTATAGTTAAACCCTCTCTTTAATGAAAGTTGAAATAAACACGTAAGCCCAAAAGTATAGTAGTAATCGCACTTTAAAATTTATACGATACAACGTCTTCTTGCTAAAAAAAACAATTTAGTGCTCTCATCGTGGTCATTCACGTTATTGATAAACCGAGCACTCTGATTCTTTATTATTACGTTCTTCCGCGACTTTTTTGACAATTTTTTAATCCGATGATTTGTCATTTGTTTAAGAACTAGAAGTGTCCGGCGTTAGGGAACTTCCACCTATATTATATTCTTCGAAAGAATTTATGTAATTATTTTTTACATTTTAATAACATTCCTTGAATACATTATATTGTTTAGAAAAAATGTATGTATTCAAAGAAATATTCTAAAAAATTTAATTAGGATTTTTAAAAATTTTAATAAAATTCTTTTAGGGAATTTAATTATTTTCATAAATAATAAAATTCTTCGAAGGAATTCAATTGTTCTCAAATTTTTTGCAAGAATTCCAAATGATTTTTATTATATTTAAAATTGAAAGTATTGAAAAAGAAAATTTTTTTAAAAAGTTAGGAAGCAAAAAAGCAAACAGCAACTAACTTCAAACTATTATTAATATAGATATACATATAATTTAATGGAGTTTATTTTGGGGAGTAGATTTTCTATGTATTTCAATAGAATTGCATAGAGAATATCTGGGGAATTCTCTCCTAGGAATAGGGGCCATTTATTAATTATGTAAGGGTCTCCAAGAGGAGGAGGGCTTTAAAATAGAATTAAATTTTGACGTAATATTTTTTGAAAAATTTAAATTTACCTTTTCTAACGATATTAAATTATTTAACCTTTTTTAAGGAAGTCTTAACCAAAGTTACTTGCTTTCTTATACTCAAAATTATTTGATTAGTCTGAAAGTGAAGAAGATGAACCAATGAACCAAATTGTAGAAGACCCTATAGTACAACAGGAAATTGATAATGATATCGATATGGGTATTTATAATGATAATATGAGTACTACTGAAACAAGTAATAGTAGTAGCAGTCGTTATAGTTTATCAGACAGTACTGATGAATCTGAGGAAGAAAGTGATGTATCATATGACGGTAAGTATGTAATTGTTTTAAAGACGAAATTTCATCAATTTTCTGATAAGTTGCCGTCATAAATGCATCGTAATTTCAACAAAAATTAATTTCATTAATATTATGTGTTACTCTGATTATATGTAAAAAGAGAGGGGTTAGGTATTGTACTTTCATTTTTCAACGTTTAAAACTATTGACCGTAATACAAAAAATAACTCTTCAGTAAACTAAATCAACTTATTTGATTTACAAAAAAATGTAGACGAACTACTTAGCTCAAAAATTGTGAGCGTAAGAGGGGAGTATACGTGTTTTTTGAATTTTGAAATATATAGTTATTGTACCTAATGTGCTTTTTCCTGTATATCCAATCAACCCATAAGCTTGTAGAAAACTTTCAGCAAGCTTGTCTGTCAAGCTTGCACTTTTTGTTAATTTTTATAAATTTTCACTACAATCTTGAGATAAATTTACAATACAAACTTGCACCAAGTTTTCGATTCCAACTTGTAGCAAGTTTCCACATAGAAAAAAATAATTATCTATTTCAGCTAATTTTTAGCTACCTTAGCTAACCTTAATTGCTATTATATGAATAGCAATTATTGTTAGCTAATGCAGCTAATAATTAGCTAAAATAGCTAATTTGTTTTGCTAAAACAGCTAATTATTAGGTATAATAGCTAAAAATTCGCTATCCATATAATAGCAAACTCATTTTTCTCCGGGCACGGTAAGTTTCCTGGAAGCTCTAATGTTCATTGGTTTGAATCTCTGCTTGTATATTTTCAGTATTATTATTTCACGATATTACTAATATCGTTTTAATATTTTAATACCGAGTGATATCATTGTTATATGGGTAATTTTCAAGTAACTGTGATTTTTGCATGCCCCCAAAGATAAATAACAATTAAAATGATTTTTTTGCCAATTCTTTTTTAACCACTTACTGTAAGTCTGTTCTTAGAGATACTTAATATTTAGTTCATTAACTAATCATTATCATAGTTAAAACTAAAAAAATAGGGGTTTTTAAGAGTAATTTTCATTTGAAAATATACTTCAATAACAAAAATTTATTGAAATATATAAAGAAAGTCGAATTTGGTTCACTATTTTAACGGGAAAATGTCTTATTCAAAAAATCACAGTTATTTGAAAATCACCCATATATAATATTGTGTAAAATTATTAAAGTATTACACACAAATCAGAAGCATACGTGATTTGCTGATTTATTAATTAATTTTTATTACGATTTAGAATTTCTTGATGCTGAAGATAATGAAGAAGTCGATAATTTAAGTTTAAATTCTGATGATACTTCGGAAAGCGATAATAGTGAACATATTGATGATGATGAAGAAAATGTTAATGAAGACGACATTCCACTATTTCCTGGATCACCTCTTTCAATTAAAGAAAGCGTTTTATCTATTCTTGCCCTAGTTTTACGTTTCTCTTTGCCAGGTGTAGTGACAGCTGCTATATTGGAGTTAATTGCAATGCATTGTCCTGAACCAAATAATTGCAAATCAACTTTGTATAAATTCAAAAAATATTTTGAACATTTACACAGCCCACTTACGCGACATTTCTATTGCTCTACATGTTTACGCAATCACCCGAGAGAATTATTACAGTGTCCACATTGTTTAGAAGAAAAAAAAAGTGACTACTTCATCACAATCTCTATTATTGCTCAAATTCAAGCTCTTTTTAAGCGCCGTGGTTTTCGTCAAAAATTAGAATATCGATTTAACAGAGTTAAATTTCATGAAGATTACATAGAAGATATATATGATGGTAGAATTTACAAAGAATTGTCTGAACCTGGAAAATTTCTGTCCGAGAGAAACAACATTTCATTCTCATGGTACACAGATGGAGTTAAAGTCTTCAAATCATCAAAATTTTCATTTTGGCCTATTTACCTGACAATAAATGAGCTTCCCTATGAAGAGAGATTTAAAAAGGAAAATTTGATTTTAGCTGGACTTTGGTTCGGAGAAAGTAAACCTTCTCCAAATCAATTTTTGCTACCCATTTATCATGAAATTTCTCAAATAATGGATGGCATCGATGTAGATATACCTGAAGATGAGTATGAATCAATTAATGTAAAGGGCATTATTTTATCAGGTACATGTGATTTGCCAGCTAAGGCATTGTTTCTCAATATGAAGCAGTACAATGGAAGATTTGGGTGTCACAAGTGCAAACTTGAAGGTACTAGGCTAGGAAATATTCAGGTATACAGGTATCAATGTAATGTTGAACTTCGAACTGAGGAAGAAACTTTGAGACATGCAGAAGAAGCTACTCCTGGTCATTCTGTTTGTGGTGTAAAAGGTCCTACGATTTTATCTGCTTTAGCTTATAAATGGATTAGAAGCACTGCAGTCGACCCAATGCATACTATTTTTGGAGTTTTCTTCAAATATCTTTTAACTCTATGGTTTGATCCCAATCACGCAGATGAACCTTTTTCTATTTACGATAAAGTAGATGCAGTTGATCTACGCATTAGTCAAATCAAGTTACCATATTTTGTGCAAAGACGACTTCGCTCCATAAAAGAACATCTATCTTACTGGAAGGCTTCGGAATTAAAAGTTTTTTTCTTTTACGTGTCGCTTACAGTTTTGCAAGGTATGCTAAAATCGCAATACTTTGAGCATTATAAACTACTGGTTGGTGCTGTATATCTTTTGAGTCAAAGAAGCATATCAGAAGATATGATACAAAATTCGAGCCGAATGTTACATGAATTTGTTTCACGATTTGAAAATCTGTATGATGTTCGTTACATGACGAATTGTTTACATTCTCTGATTCACTTTCCTGAAATTGTTCGCGAATTGGGTCCTCTGTTCGTATACTCGTGTTTCACCTATGAAGATATTAATGGGAAGCTTAAAAATTTAGTTCATGGAAGCAAAGGTGCGCAACTGCAAATATATTTTGGCACTTCTTTGTTCATTAATACATTTACCTTAAGTAAAGATCAGCTTAACGAAGAGTCAAAGCCTTATGCATTCTGCAAGAAGCATATTTGTTGTACCAAACAATTGAGATTGTGTCAGATTTATGAAGGTGCTTATGTTGTTGGTGGGTTTTCTAGAATGCAAATACCAGACGATGTTCGTCACGCGGTTTTAGTTAACCAAATTCAAGGCACGAAATACAAGATTTTCAGAAAATTAATGAAAAATAAAATGATTTATATGTCGGAGATATATACTAGAGCTAAGGTCACTAATTCTACATGTGCAGAGTACACTGTAAACAATGAAAGAAGATTTGGAATTATAAGATTATTTATTAAAGTTTCTTTTTGTGAATGCCGAAATCACTGCAATTGTCTTGCAAACTACTATGCCGTAATTAGAAAATATGACTCTGAACTTGCGTTTCCGTCAACAGTTGTACCACAAATAGGGTTGAATTTTGTTTATAAAATATTCCAAATCCCAGAACAAATGGATGTTGTAGATGTAGCATTTTTACAAAATCTTTGTTTCTTCATAACTACACAAGAACAAAATAATTTATCAACATTTGCTGTTAAACCAGTAAACGTAATTGAGAATGAATAGAAACATATCGCTATACTACTTCTGACTTGTTTTATTCGAATTGAAACATATTGATACTATTTTTGACTCGAGTTATTCACCATATGTATAGTCGTACAATGCATGCGCCACAATTTTGGCTTTCTAAAACCAATTGAGAATGAATAGAAACATATCGCTAATATTTTTGATTCAAGTTAATACGTGTAAAGGTAAAATAATATTACAAACTTTTATTCAATTTTCAAGATAAAATATTTTATTGTCTACATCTCACATTGAAAATTACTTTCAATTTATACATCTGTTTCATACATATTTTATCATTTTTTAGGCAAACATGACAACAATGGTTCAGAATTCGAAGTTTATCGTTACTACTAGGTCAAAATTCTGTTATAAATAATGTAAAAAAATATTGCACTTAACATTACTCAACAATATTAATAGAACGAGGAGCTCATTATTGTATTATGTGGGAAACTTTACGATGAATGTGAGTGATATTTGTGTAATTATTATAATTTTATGGTTAAATTTTGTTAACATTTTACAAAATTAAATAGGAAAGGTGGTCTTTTTTGTTAATAACAATTGTTTTACTTATTAATTATTATTTTACTATGACACTCTGGGTCATTTTTTACACAGGAGAACTTTTGTCGATGGCAAATATCTGTATCCTGAAATTTTATCAAAAATAGTTAACAATATTTATAAGAAATAATAACATTTACCTACATATTTATCCAATTTAATAACTATTATACAAATTTAAAAAAAAATTGTCTTATTGTTGATGATGGTGAATAATAATGGTTTCAATAGATGGTTACTTTAAAAACAGTTCTGAACATAAATTGGTAATTCGTTTTTAAAAACATTAACAAATATGTCACAAAGCTTTTATATAATAAAATTATTAATAGAATAAATTTTTATAGACATTTTTATTGCAATTAATTTCAATTTAGCATTATAATATTGTTTTACTTATTATGAAAGATAAAAATGAGCAACAGAAGAAGAAAGTTTAAAGGGGTAAATGTAGAAACTTAAAAACGAGTAGTCAGCACCACTCAAATGGGATCAATGGAAGAAAATGCAGGTAAAATAAATCACTTAAATATTTATTGAATCGATCATACATAAAAAATCTTTCTAACTACATTTTTATAATTTCTATTATTTGCTACTGACATTTTCTTATATGTTTTTGTTTACTTCTGTATTGGTAAAGACTTTATAAAATATTTAAATCTTTAAGAAAATGAAATTTGTAAAAATATAAAAAGTTACATTTTTAAATATCTAATGTTGCTTGAATTCAAAACATGTTTTTTTAAATTGTTACTCCCAAACAATGTAAATTTTAACTTGTTCAAAGATTACTGATAATTTTTTAAAATTCAACTTTTTTTAAGGACAAGATCGAAGGTAGCTGTAAAAGCAAAGGAAAGTGATACAAGAAAAGAAGGTAGTGGTAAAACAGAAATGACGAAAATAATAATAATATAATATCGCGTAGAGAAAAAAAACTAAGCAGGAAAAGATAATCTTGATGAGAAAAGAAAAAGAAAACATCAATTCGGACAAAACCGGAGTGAACTCTCAGTAAGAGAAAAAGGAAAGGTTCCAACAAGAAAGACAATCAATATTAATTTGAACTATCAGAAATTATTTCAAAGTTGAATCTTACTTTTTAAAATAATATCATTTACCAATTACCAAAATAAAATAATAAAAACATAATTATAATAATTATTTAATATGACTTATAATTCACAATAAAAACTTACTTTTTCTCAAGCATTGATCCCTGCTGTTTTAAAAAAGTTGGTATAAATGAAAAAATAGCTTTCGTAGCATTAATTATACTTTTATGAGTCGTCTAACTTTGAGCCAGTCATTTCCAAGTTTTTAACAGGTCATTAAAAATATAAAAATGCTTTTGCGGCGGTATTTCCAGTTATGGGTTTGTGAGAAGTTGATACTGGCTTTACCCAGTTTATAACAGGTTACTCAAAATATAAAAATGCTTTTGCGGCGGTATTTCCAGTTTTGGGTTTGTGAGAAGTTGATACTGGCTTTACCCAGTTTTTAAAATATCACTCAAAATATAAAAATGCTTTTGCGGCGGTATTTCCAGTTTTGGGTTGGTGAAAAGTTGATACTGGCTTTACCTAGTTTTTAAAATGTCATTCAAAATATAAAAATGCTTTTGCGGCGGTATTTCCAGTTTTAGGTTTGTGAGAAGTTGATACTGGCTTTACTCAGTTTTTAACAGGTCACTCAAAATATAAAACTGCTTTTGCGGCGGTATTTCCAGTTTTGGGTTTGTGAAAAGTTGATACTGGCTTTACCCAGTTTTTAAAATGTCATTCAAAATATAAAAATGCTTTTGCGACGGTATTTCCAGATTTGGATTTGTGAGAAGTTGATACTGGCTTTACCCAGTTTTTAACAGGTCATTCAAAATATAAAAATGCTTTTGCGGCGGTATTTCCAGTTTTGGGTTTGTGAGAAGTTGATACTGGCTTTACCCAGTTTTTAACAGGTCACTCAAAATATAAAAATGCTTTTGCGGCGGTATTTCCAGTTTTGGGTTTGTGAGAAGTTGATACTGGCTTTACCCAGTTTTTAACAGGTCACTCAAAATATAAAAATGCTTTTGCGGCGGTATTTCCAGTTTTGGGTTTGTGAGAAGTTGATACTGGCTTTACCCAGTTTTTAACAGGTAACTTAAAATATAAAAATGCTTTTGCGGCGGTATTTCCAGTTTTGGGTTGGTGAAAAGTTGATACTGGCTTTACCCAGTTTTTAAAATGTCATTCAAAATATAAAAATGCTTTTGCGGCGGTATTTCCAGTTTTGGGTTGGTGAAAAGTTGATACTGGCTTTTCCCAGTTTTATGTCATTCAAAATATAAAAATGCTTTTGCCAAGGTAGTGCCAGTTTTGTCTTAAATTAATAAATTACATATTGGCAAACTGTTGTATTTAAAGACCTATGGTTCTGCCAGCCCTAGCATCTCTCTTGTATTCGTTCATAAGCCATGGTTTTGCTAGGATTTCTTATTGGGTTAGTTACAACTTTTCCCAAGGTTTATCTGTGTTATAGTACATATTCCGCAAGGGTGATCCCAGAGTTGACTATTTCCACGCAGGGCATATTGGATCCGCAATTTTAAAGTATTGAAAACTAGCACTATATTCGTAATCAGCGACCCTAAAAACTCCCGAGTAGCGAGTTTCAAGTGAATCCAATAATTTTTTACAAAACCTGTCCGTCATATTAGATCTGACATTTTCAATTTTTGAAAACTAGCATTATATTCATAAACAGCGACCCCAAGAACCCCCGCGTAACGTGTTTCAGTCACTTGAAAAAGTTGGAGCACTATGTTTCATTTGCGAGCCACTTTTTTAGTTTTAGCCGCCATATTAGCGTCCGCCATTTTGAAAAAAAAATTGGTCGCTTCAGGGTTTTGTAGCTGAGGGTCCATGGACGCGATATTTTAAGCTTTTAAGAGTACGAGAACGATCGCGCGCTGCCGCGCGCGCGTTTTTTCTCTTGCATTTTTATTCTTTAAATTACAGTCTTTTGTTTGTTAAGGTATCAATTTGAGTGACTGTTTCTGATAATAGGAATTTTTAAATATTATTCAATTTAATAAAACAATAGCCTATGTTGTGCGTAAAACAATTTTTTATACCTTTACAATTCTAGTTCTGTTTTTATCTGTTTCTAAATGTATCATTTCTAAAGTTTATGGTTTTGATAAAAAAAACAACACTTTTCTTTGCTTAAAGAAAAGCGTATATTTCAAGAATGGCACATTTTATAAAAAGTTTTGTACGATGAAGTTATAGAAAACCTTTTTATAATCAAAGTAATCTATTTGTTAATTAAATTTTGTAACATTTAAAATCTTCCGTAGTAAATTTATATTTTAAAAAATAGTGATGAAAGAAAAACGTTACTAAATAAACAATTTTTAACTATTTTTCACTTAGCTAGCAAAAAAACATCTCTACTGTCAAAGAAAGCCATAAACAGAGGATATTAAATTAAAAATTTACTTTTGTTTCTTAAAATCGTTCCTACTTTTGCTATAAAAAAGAAATATAAGTGTGGTTTCTGTAAATATTATACAAAAAATGTAAGTACTCCGTCATTTCGAAGAAAATAATTTATTTCAATATATGCTTTTCTATAAGATTCATGGGATGCAAAATTTCGTTAATAATCTTGAGAAATATTATCTTTAAACTTTTTTCTAAAACCCTTCTTCTGGAGCCCTTTACCCTCCCTCGGAACTGTCGTAAGACTTTAGCCTTCGAGGGTAATTATCTGAAGTTTAAACTATTATTTGAAATTAGGAAATTAAAACGTCTTTGACCAATTGATAAGAAAGAAACGTGTGAATCTTATTACAAAAAAATGACGTAATTTACCAATAAGAAGCCTCGAAGAAAGTCTTACGCGTAAAGACAGCCATACTGAGACACACTCCTTTTTTAAGAAAAAAAATATATAACGACTCAGACATTTTTATAGAAAAAATATTTACTTTTATTTCAATAATTCAGTGTAAACATAATTCTTGATTAGTAAATTAGGTCTTTGATTTCCTAAATATATAATTAATGATTCCCAAGATTATCACCTGTTAAAATACGACAACGTAGCAGATTGTTTGATAGTTCTAATACCTGCATTCGCGTTCCATTACATAAACCTTCATTAATACTAAGATTTCGAAGTAGCATGACAATACAATTGGCTCTTAATCCTAATTCATAAGGCGGGAAATTTGATGGATTTAAAGTATTCAAATACTCTGGTAAAATAGCATCATTTATACTTCCATTATCACAATTATCGGTACTATCAACACTTGTATAAATTCGCTCACTTTTATTATCAAACAGTTCGAGTACCTTGTTGTTAATTTCATCAACATCAACATTTCGAGCAGACAATATTGCTACTTTTGCTAAATCATCGTATTTATTATTGATAATTAATTCTCCAAATATTTTATGAATGATATCACCATTTTCTACACATTGCTCTGGTGCTAGTATATTATTATCATTATCATTTAAAGTACCATTTCCAACTGATAATAAATATTCTGAAAATTCTTTTTCACCAGGTAAAGTTCTCATATTTTCTGTTAATGATATCACCTTAAAATGACTCCATAATGTGCTAGATTTAATAGATAAATTAACTAATTCGCTTCTAGTAGCATTAACTTTAACAGGCAATAATTGTCTAAAATCACCACCCAAAAGCATAGTTTTTCCACCAAATGGCATATCAACATTCATAAAATCGCGTAATGTTCTATCAATTAATTCCATAGCATATCTTGGCGCCATTGGAGCTTCATCCCAAATAAAGACATCAACCTCTTTCAAAAATGTAGCTTCCTTAGATTGACTTTTAATATTTGATGTAGAATCATAGAACAATGGAACAGGCATCCCAAATGTTTTATGTACAGTTTTACCACGGGGAAGTAATATTGCGGCAATGCCTGTAAATGCCATAGTACAAACACATTTTTCTTTACTTCTTAACAAATGGTATAAAGTTGTATAAACAAAAGTTTTTCCGGATCCACCTGGTCCATCAATGTAATAACATGAAGAAGATGGTATTCTTTTATCTTGAATAACTACATTTAATACTTCATCAACAATATCCTTCTGTTTGGAATTCAGTTTCACATATTGCATTTCACCAATCTCTTTATGTTGTTGCAATGACATTTCGTTGTTCGCTTGATTTTCTATTTTAATACTTATTTCATTTAACTGTATCATTTCAGGAAAATTGCGAATATTTGATCCTTCATGCAACAGAAAGTTAATTATATCATTATATGCTCTTTTATGAGCTTCATTAGATGGATAATTTTTCTGATAATCTTCAGACATAGCCTCTTTAAACTTTTCCCAAAGTTCGTTTGGATGAACTGGATGGCAATAAATTAAAATACGCACAAATAAACGTCTTAATTGTTGTGGCATCATCGATACTTCTCCTTCTGTCAAAGCACGTTCCCATTCTCCATCATCTTCAATAAGGCCTAATGCTAAACATGCACTACGAAAAATGTCATGTACAATATTGTTGACAGTTCGCAGATGATCATAACTTGTAGCGCCTTTAACTACTATTAAAAGTAATCTAAGATGAAACAGTTCTGATTGACTGGGCGAAATTGAATACATCCGTCCAATGACATTAAATGACCCTTAACGCTTCACCCATTTTAATGCATTTTCACAACGTTCTTTCTTAAAAACATAATAACACGGAATTTCTGCATATGTATATTGTCTAGCTTGTGGATCACGCCTATTTAAATCGAAATATTCTAAAGAACTTGTATTATTACTACTATCGGTAATTACTACAGCAGCAGCATCATGTCCCTTAAAAATATATTTATACAAATATTTTACGGATTTAATACTTGAAACTACTTCTACATTAATATGACAATTAAATAACTGAAGTAATGTAGGATTGTATGGAACAACGTATTGATTATCTGTAGTTCCTCCATTTAGGCGATCGTATTGTCCTGTATTAAGGCAGCGATACGTTGGGTATCCGTTTTCATCCATTATTGTCTCAGAACAGAATTGTTTTAGGAAACCTTTCAAACATTTACTATTATTATCTTTACACCAATTTCCACATGGGCCATGAATCATATTTTTCATAACGATGTCATGAAGTATAACATTTTCTGATTGACTTGGAATTTCTGCCAAAATATATTTGTCTACAATCTCGGGTGTTGTTATTTTATACTTTTGTTTCAAAGTCACTAATAAATGCATATGCGACAATCCACGTTTTTGATATTCAATGACATACACATAAGCAATCACTTCGCCAAATAATTGTTCCTTTACAATAGTATTAATAAGTTTATCTTTTTTTATGGTAAAAACACGCGATACAATATCTGGTCTATCAGAGGCAGTTTGGTTAGGTAATAAATTTTCCTTAATTTCACGCCAGTTTGGATTACACGTCATCGTAATAAAAAGATCAGGTTTACCAAATTTTCTCACAATAGCCATTGCATCTTGGTACTGCTATAACATATTTCTCGGAGAACCTGTGAAAGATGATGGAAGTATTACAATTTTCCCAACTTCATTGTTCGAATCATCAGCTCTTCTTTGTAAATGATCAATTAGACCTTCGTAAGTATCTGCACGAAGTTTCTTTTGATTATTTCGACAGAAATTTGTCCTATCTTTTTCAATTTTCACATAACTGTCGACAATCCATTGCTGAAATAATCTACCACCCTTTAAAAATACATTGTTGTCCCTAGAAGCCATTCTATGCCTGATGTATGCAGCTCTTGATACACGTTTATTTGTATTCGCGCAGGTCAGATTTTTGCCCTAACCTCTTGTTCCATGTGGATAAAATAAAGGATATATCCATGGCTCAACATTGGGATTCATAGAATTTATATATTGTAAACTTTTTGTATTCTTATTATATACGGTAACATATGATTCTGGAATATCACCATCAGCAGTTGTAGTAAAAATTGCTGCAACTTCATTGACACTTTGTAAATTATAACGTCTAAACTATCCATCCCAGGCTTTAATGAAAATAATAATTGCATCTCAGGCTAAATTTCTGCATTATTTTCAGTCATTGTTTTTTTAATTTCTTCATGCATCATACGGTAGGACTGTGCAAAAAGGTTACAGTCCCGAAGGGCTGTTTCAATTCTATCAACAATATCTCGGTTTAATTGAACATTATTCTTACAACAAATTTCGGAAGCTTCGTTTTGATCAACAATAAATAATTGTCTAAATGAAGGAGTATCGTTCCTTTCTGCATACAAAGATGTATTCATTTGATAATAAACCTGACCATGTATTTTGAAACAATATGGTCCTGGTCGTCTATTGTTAAAATTAACTAAGTTAGTGTTGAAAGAAGCAAAACCAAATGAATTATTGTAAGGTCGTATATTATGAAGAAAATGCCCAGATAATTCGTGGGTGCCATCAAATAAATTTTGTAATATGAGTGGAGGAGCAGGTAGATCTTCAAGAATGACTTCGCCATGTTTACAACAATCATGAAATGAATTTTTTTTATTAGATACTCTTTCTCCTTGAAAATGTTTAGCATTACAATGCTCACATGAAATGTTCATCGCACCAGCAAAATGTTCTTCTATATGCGATGTAAGGTGAATACTTTTTACACGTTACACCCGAGTTAATAATTAGAGAAATTAAATTTAGGAGAAAATGATCTTCTCCTGTTGGACACTTTTCTGCATTAACCTCTGCTCTACGATCGACCACAATGATTTTGCGCTTATTATTATTTTTTTTGTTTACTGCTTTATTTTTTTTTATGTTCGCTGTGAGCTATTTTTGGACATCATTCTACATCACCACAACTAAGGAACGATAGTAGTCTTGGAGGAGTTTCTGGTCTAACCATACATCACACTGGCTGTACGATGCCCTGCTGGCTGTTTGACGCCGCACACTTACTCTCGAGACAATGGCTGTTCGATGTCGCATTTTGGCGATTTGCTGCCGCACTTTGGCTGTTTGGTGCTTTGCTGGCAGTTCGATCTCGCATTTTATTTTGGGGACGTGACGACCCTGTTTTTATTGTTGTCTATTTGGTGCTGAATCTTGGCCTGTAAAGGCCGTATTTCGACTGCATTTGCCTTATTTTGGACATTGGAGAGGATTTTAATATTTGGCTGTTTTCGCCTGTTGTTTTTTTTTTAACACATCAAGTGGTTTGGTTTCGGACCAAATCCAATTTTGGAATTTTGACACGCACTCCACACTCACATGGATAAGCCACTTCCATATGCTGTTACCAGTTAATGTTGGGTGCGCCAACGGGATTGTCGACAGAGGCCTCGTCGACATCCTATTCATCGAAAGCTTCGATAAAAATTGGTTATGGCTGTGGACGACAACAACTCCAACTCACTATTGTTCCACCTGGAGAAGAGTTCCTGACCCCAACTTTGAAAAATAGCTCTCGCTTATTATTATTAATGTTATTGCATTTCTTTATTTTACTAAATTTAGTTGTTTTGTAGTTTTGCTTAATTTTGCTAATTTTGGTTATTTTGCTAAATTTGGTTAATTTCGGCGATTTTAATTTTGTTAATTTTGTTAATGTTTTGGAGTATTAAGTTTAGCTAATTTTGTGGTTTGGTAATTTTTATTAGTATAAAAATTTAGTAGCCTTGTTAATTAAAGTTAGTGCGTTTATTTGCGTAATTTTGATTCGAATTAGAATAGTTTCTACATTTGTTTAATTGCGGTAATTTTTATTGCTTTTGTAATTAATTATATTTGCTTAATTTAGTTCGTCGATTAATTGGTCAATTAAATATTAGATTAGCTATTTAGTTATCGTTGTGGTCGATACTTCGAATTTATAAATTTCAAATTTAAATAACTTGTTATGTTAATTACTATATTGCCGAATATTAGTTATATTGCATTTACATTCTACGGTTATTACTATTATTATATGGAATGGATGTTTGAATGATAAAAATAATTAATTTGCGTTTTGTCGAATTATATCATTTTGAATTTGAAATGATTTGCCGCCACTTCTCTGTCGCGAACTATTAGCGCGCGCGAGCACCGTAGGTTTGGTTGGGCTCGTCATTAGACGCTACCGGCGAATCTACGAAAAACGTGCTCCACACACTCGCGAGAGCACTCTCTGAGATTAGATTTTGTGAAAATTTGATTGCCATTCGTTGCGTTTGTGAAGGAACAGGTGTCCAACACGAGGAACTTCGTCGTTTGTGGGTCTTTTAAGAGCCGTAGCCGATTTACATTTGTTTGGTGAGTCGATACTCAATTGTCTAAAAATTCACATTCTCGTTTATTATCTATTTTGTCGAGTAAAGTATTTTTTTTGCATAGGGAATGTGGATTTTTCACTTTTCCTTTCGGAATGACGCCACTTTTGACCTCGTGGTTTCTTAAGTTCTTTTGCGGTTTTAAAACAGTCTAAAATGACTAGACTTGATCTTTAACAAATAACAATGGTGCTCATTTCGAATTATTATTTTGATTATTGTGTGTAAAAATGTATATCCTTGAGTTTGAGAGACTTCGTGATACCTCGTGTAGCGACCCTTTTCTTTACATGATAAATTTTCAAAATGTCGCGTTTTTCTTGAGTAGAAATTAATTTTCGTTAGTGATGATTTTCCCTTGTAAAACAAAAAGTAGATTATCATAATTTTTTTTTTGTAATCATTAACGTTATGATTTTTTGTGTGGAATATTGCCGATATTTTGCGAAATATCTTAGTTTAGTAGAGATGATTATTTTGTGAACTTCGCGTTCTTATTTCGAATATTTTGGAATAATATCATGGTCAAAGCCCCCTTTTTTGTAAATAGCCGAAGATTGATTTGGAATACAATTTTGTTAATAATTATTGATTATGATTTGATTTTTTTTGTGACTAATTTACACCCCAACAAAACCCTACGCCCAATGCTTTCCCTTATTTTGTGCTGAGTTAGCTAGAACAAATTTGTGACGTGCCGGTAAATTGTATTTGAACCTCATTCGTTTGATTAAAGATTTATTTTGAGATTTTGTTTGATTGATTCGGATATTTTGAGTTTTTTTGGTGACGAGTAGTCTCTGAGGAATTAACCTGGTGGTCTAGTTTCCTCAAGACAAATTGTTTGGTTATTTTTGGTGGTGACGTTGGCTCATAGGTGAGCCTGGCGCCCAACCTCCTTATGTTAAATGGTTCAAATACAATTCCGAAGGTGAGTTGCATGTATCCTTGAACAGCGAAGGGATTGCAATAAAATAAGAATTTTACAGGTTTTATTGATTTTGAGATTTTCAATTTTGAATAGTTTTATTGTTGAATATCTGTGTAATTACCACTATGTGCCATTGTAAAATTATTATTTTTTATTCTCTCACAATGGCGCCCAACGTGGGGCAGCCTAACATTAAATTTTGTTAACTCGCTGTGTTTTAATTTGTTGGGAGTGTATTCTAATTTTTGAAGGGTTTTGCTGCTATGAAAAATTAAATTTCGGTTATTCGAATATTAAAATTAAAATTTGATTACGAAAAATATATTTGGTTTTATTCTTGTGTTAAATCGAGAAAATTTTGATAAATTTATCTTGCTGTTTCGAAACACTTGTTTGAATTTCGAACACAATAGATCGTGTTTATGTCCTTGCATACGACTCTGACTCATAGACACGAAATAAGCGAAGTTTATCAAACTCAAATCCCAGAATAAAATATTATTTGATACCATGTGCTAATTTTATTTTATATTATATTGAAAAATTTATGTGATTTATTATTTTGCTGAATATTTAATTTCTGTATATTAAATTGATGATTTGATAATTTTGTGTATATTATTGGTATTTTGTGTATATATATTTCGTATATTATTTATTTGGTTAACAAAATGTTGACCTTATAAATTAAAACTAGTTTGCAAATTAATCATGTATTTGCAAGACATATGTTCCCCCCTTTTTTGCGACTTAGCGTAATTTTCTCTCGTGCCCCAATTCTTCTTAAATTATCGAATTTTAGCAATTGTTTTTCTCACGTAGTAAGATATCTCGCGTGAAATATTTAATACTTTCTGATTTTAGAAAATTTATTTTACGCTAGGAAACATTTTTTTTATTTCGGATGTTTAATTTTGAAACCTAAATTCACTATTATAATGCGTTCTTAAAATTATTTTTAATGTTCTCATAATAATACTCTAATAATATTTCTTTTGATCATTTTCTTGGACGGGTTTAAAACTAAAATAATTTTAAAATTATATTTCGTCCCTTAAATTTGTTCCCAATTTAATATTTTACACGTTTATTTTTTTTATTATTAAATTTCGAAAATAATGTTGAATTGATTAGCTTCGGATAAAGCAACGAAAACTTTTTTTTAATTTTTCATTTTTGCGATTAATTTGTTTCTGATGTAAAAGGATTCCCAATAATTTTCTTTTGTAATTGCGTGATAAATACCGTGATTATTACATTAATCAATATTATATGGTTGATCACTATACTCAAAACCTTCACCCCAAAGCCCGACTTAATACATTCAGGATTTAAAATAATCGAATTAAATAAAATTAATTCTTTAATAACATAATTCTTAATAATCATAAAGCAAACGGATGCAATAAAAAGGTAAAATGAATTTGTCACCTAAAAGAATTCGCGAGTGGGCTTATTCCCTTCGGAAAGTCGATCTAGTTACGGAACTAGAATCGCGAAATTTATCGATTAGCGGAATTGTTCCTGTTCTCCGAGAGAGACTTTTTCGTTATGAAAACGGACGTAGAGAGTCATCCGCTGACTCAGGTATTGGAACTGTAACCAGGCACGACCTTCAAACCATACCCGAGAATGCATCTAGCTCGTTTCACGAAGAAACAAACCGCGAAGTTAACGAAGAAAGTTTTCGAAATTTAACGGAGGAAATTAGTCGAGATACCGGTTCTCTCAATCCCTCTGCTGAGCGTACCTCTCACCCTTCTCTCCCCACCACGTCCGCTGAGCCTACGTTCCCCTCATCTCACGTTTCTCCTTCCCACACTACCGTAGTCTCCTCGCTCCCTGCACACTTGACTAGCGCTCCCCCCATTTACACTGGAACGATACACAGGACTCGAACCGAAGAAGTTCACGTAGTAGATAATTTTGAGAATCGAGATAGAGAACGAAGGAGACGAAACACTAATGAATTAGTCGACACTTTCGAGCGAAATCGCGAAATACAACAACACTTGAATCGACGTAGCGAAACTCCCGTATTGAGAGAATTCGATAGGATGAATCTAGGTCAAGGCAACGTTAACCGAAGATTGAATACTACTCGCCCGGTTGACAATATCGTGACATCACACACAGATAGAGATTATCGCAATACTGCACCTGTTCGTCCTTCTAGAGATATTCGAGAGAAAAATTATACTAACATTAGAACTCGCGCGTATGAAAATTTCGAGCCTGTTCCTGAAAGAGGATTATCCGATTCTCGTCGTGATGATTATCGTTATCATTCTCGCTTTGAACCTGAATTTCGTAGCGTTCGATTTCAGGAAGGTTCCTCTCGATCGCCACATGAAAATAGAGGACCTCGTTATGATCGTTATGGCAGACCACTTCGCGAAAATAACCATTACCGACCCTATCTTGACACTGATGATTATCCTTCGGATTATAGTGACGCTTCCGATAATTACGAAAATGATTTTCGACCAAGGTCACGCCCTTATGGCACTTCCGCAGCTTCCGCTTACGGAACTATGCGCAAATGGAACCTTAAGTTCGCTGGATCTAGTCAAGAGGACGCTGAGTCATTTTTGCGTCGCCTCGAGGAAGGTAGAACCTTTTTTCCTATTCGAGACGAAGATTTGTTAAGAATTCTTCCGTTCTTTTTATCTGGTATTGCGTTAAATTGGTTTCGAGGTTCAAAATATCAATGGCGGACTTTCAATCAATTTACTCGCGCTTTTAGGACTCGTTTCGCAGACGTTGATTTCCAATTCGAGCTTAGGCAGGAAATCTATCGTAGAACGCAAGGTGAGAACGAAAGAGTAGCGGACTACTTGACTTGTATGTGGTCGATGTTCGAACGAGTCTCCCCTCCCCTCACCGAGATGGAAGAAATAAGTTACGCCCATCGTAATTTACTTCCTAGACTACAAGTTGCCGTTCGTCGATATGAAGCCGTTTCTCGTGAATTGCTCGAAGACCTCGCGATAGCCGCTGAGAAAACATATCGTGTGGCGAAGTCGTATAGACCTCCCCCCACTCCTGAGCGATCCTTGTTACCGGATCTCGCGTATCGAGAACCTCGCGGTCGTAATATCCATAAAAGAAAGGAAAATTTGAATTTTGTAGCTGATTCTTCCGATGAAGAAATTGATAGTTTCTTTTTAACAAATGAAAAGAAATCTAATAAATCAGTTAACAAAGATAAAGAGAAAAATCCTGTTAAAAACAATTCTAGCGACCGAAATAAGTCGAAGTCACAAGTTAAAGATAAAGCTTCCGCCGATGTTTTTAACGATTCCCCGAAATCGCGAAAGAATAATCTTACATGTTGGAACTGTAGTAAAGAAGGACATAGAAGTTATGATTGTAAGGAGGCTAAAAACATTTATTGTTTTGGCTGTGGCAAACGAGACGTCACTCGTCCCAACTGTACCGCGTGTCAGGAAAACAAATAAGGGAACCGTCAATTAGGGCTAACTCGGTTCCGACTAGTACTATAGAGCCCGCCAATAATATAATCGATAAAGCTCATATACTTTATGACTATAATAGCGAATCTTCCTTATCTCTCAATTCAGAATGCGAAATATTTAGCGAAACATCTTTACCTTTCGATTCGGATAATGAAAATTGCAATTTATTGTTTGACAGTAACCATTCTGAAAAATTAGGCATTGACGTGAGTAAGTTAAATTTAAAACTTTCTTTCAAAAGTTTAAAAACAGCTGAATTATCGTATAATGCGATATTATTGAACCGTACCGAATCTTTACTATTTGTCGAGTTCGAGATACAAGGCATACCATTCACAGCCCTTGTTGATAGCGGAGCTTCTCGCACCTTTATAGGCTCAAAAGGAGTCGAATTAATCGAAAAGCTCAATCTAAAAATCATAGAGAGCTCTGGTAAGGTTCAATTTGCGAATGGCGAAGTCGAAGCTGTTTCTAAAGAAGTTTTGTTACCGATCGATCTTAAGGGTCAAATTAAAGAGATCAATGCTCGAGTATTAAATAGTCTCCCGTACTCATTAGTTGTAGGACTTGATTTTTTGCGAACTTTTCAAATAGTGACTAATTTTGAAAATAGGTCTTGGTTCTTCCAGCATAGTCCTAATCGCGTATTTAAATTTAAAGATGAAGATAATGTTAATAACGTCTGTTTCGGAATTCGCGAACTTACTAAACAACAAGCGGATGAATTAGCCGATTTTCTAAGACGCGAATTACCCCCTCCTTGCGATAAACTCGGACTGACTAACAAAACTCAGCATGTAATTAATACTGGTGATGCCTTGCCGATTAAGCAGAGGTATTATTTAGTCTCGCCAAAAGTACTTGCTGAAATGCATAAGGAAATAGACGAAATGATCAAAGATGACGTCATCGAACCGTCAGATTCAGATTGGTCTTCGCCTATTATTATGGTCAGAAAGCCTGATGGTACGTATCGCGTATGCCTTGACTTCCGTAAAGTTAACGGTGTTACGAAAAAAGACGCTTATCCGATTCCGTATATTAGCGCCATTTTGGATAGATTACGTCACGCGAAATTCATTACGAAATTAGACATGCAAAAAGGTTTTTTGCAAGTTCCACTTCACCCTGATAGCCGTCCGAAAACAGCTTTTACTGTCCCAGGACGTGGACTCTTCCAATTTAAAAGAATGCCGTTTGGGCTTACCAACGCCCCCGCCACTTTTCAGAGATTATTAGATGGTGTTGTCAAAAATATGGATCCTTTTGTTTTCGTCTACTTAGACGATATTATTATCGTCACCGAGACTTTCACTGAGCATTTAGAGTGGTTAAAAAAGGTCCTCGATGCTATTAAACTAGCCGATTTAAAATTGAGTCCAGAAAAATGTGAATTTTGTTGTACGCAGGTCCGTTACCTCGGTTACCTAGTTAACGAAAATGGTCTTCAACCTGACCCGGAGAAAATTGAGCCTGTACTCAATTACCCCGCTCCGCGTACTATAAAACAATTGCGTAGATTTTTAGGCATGACGTCATGGTATCGGCGATTCATACCTGACTTCGCTACTATTGCGTCTCCTTTACATGCTCTGCTAAAAAAGAATGTAAAATGGTCTTGGGGAGAAAGTCAACAAATAGCGTTCGAAAGTTTAAAAGAAAAGTTGACAAGTTCTCCGATATTAGCGTGCCCTGATTTTGAGCTTGATTTTGTGTTACAAACAGATGCCAGTGATTATGGCGTAGGTGCTGTTTTGACACAGAATATAGATGGCGTTGAACGTGTAATTGCGTATGCGAGCAGATCTATGAACGATGCTGAGCGAAATTACACGGTCACCGAGAAAGAATGTTTAGCCGTGAAGTGGGCAATCGAAAAATTCGATTATTATTTAGCTGCCTCTCATTTCACTGTTATAACCGATCACGCTAGCTTGAAGTGGCTCGACAATTTAAAGAAACCTTCCGGTCGTTTGGGTCGATGGGCATTAGCTCTGATGGGTTATAATTATGAAATTGTTTATCGAAAAGGTTCCCTAAACCACGTGCCCGACGCACTCTCTCGTATTAGCGAAGATATAAGTACTGAGACTTTAAATGTAGTTAAAGATCCCCATGACTCATGGTATTTTAGACGATATATGACGGTAGCCGAATTTCCCGAAAAATTCCCTCTATGGAAAATTATAGACAAACGTCTATATTATTATCGACCTGACTTGTATTTAGAATCTTTGGACAAAGATCTTGACGCGTGGAAATATGTTCCTGAGGAAAACGAGCAGAAAAATATTATTGTTGAAGCTCACAACGATCCTCAAGCGGGCCATCTCGGAGCTCAAAAGACGTATTTGCGAATAACTAAAAGTTATTATTGGCCACACTGTTTCCGAAATGTAGTAGCGTATATTAGAAATTGTTCCATTTGTAGTACTTGCAAAGTAGAACAATCTCTTCCACCAGGTCCCATGGGACGTCGCGTTACCGAAGAACCTTGGACTGTCGTTGCGTTAGATATCATCGGACCTCTTCCTCGTAGCAAAGCTCAATTTCAGTACATCTTGGTAATACAAGATTTGTTTACTAAATGGATTGAGTGCGCTCCCTTAAGAGTAGCGAACGGAAAGAAAATTTGCGAATTGTTTCGAGAACTCGTTATTAACCGCTGGGGTACTCCCCAAGTGATCTTGAGCGATAACGGTACTGAGTTTATCAATAGCGTTATTCGATCTTTGACTAAAGAATATAATATTTTCCACTCTACTACGCCGCCATATCACCCACAGGCCAATCCTGTAGAAAGAGTGAATAGAGTGTTGAAGACGATGATTATTTCCTATATAAAAAAGGATCACCGAGAATGGGATATGCATCTTCCCGAATTTAAATTTGCGTACAATACAGCTTATCACAGCAGTATTAAAGCCACACCTGCTTTTCTGAATTTAGGTCGCGAACCTAAACCCATTAATAGTTTACGCAAAAAGATTGAAAATGTTACCGAAGTAGAAACTCAATCTCCATCCAGTTGGAATGAGAGAATGAAAAAAATGAATATAGTTCGCGATTGGGTTGTTAAAAATCTCGACGATGCTTTTGCGAGACAATCGAAATATTACAATCTTCGACGAAGAGAGTTTCGTTATCACATTGGTGATTTAGTATTAGCGCGTACACACCAACTATCTTCGAAGGAGAAAAATATTGCCGCTAAATTGTGTCCTCCTTTTTCTGGCCCCTTTAAGATTTCCAAAGTATATTCGTCACTTGTATATGATATTAGTGATTTAAATAATAAAAAGGTGAGAAAAGTTCATATTGAAGACCTAAAACCCCATCGCGGACCCAACGACAATGTTAATCTAGCCAAATAAATAATTTTTTTTTATAATAAATTTGATTTTTTTGTATAAATAAATTAATTTTCGGTATATAAATTAATTTTTGTAAATAAATTAATTTTTTTTTTAAAATAAATAAAAATAGATTTTGTAAATAAATTAATTTTTTTTTAAATAGATAAATATAAATTTTGTAAATAAATTAATTTTTTTTTAAATAGATAAATATAAATTTTGTAAATAAATTAATTTTTTTTAATAGATAAATATAAATTTTGTAAATAAATAAGGATTAAAATTTTGAGATTTAATAAATTTTCTTTGGGACTTATTTACACTCTAATTTTAGGAATATTCTCTGAGACCCAGCGCCATGGCTGAAGCCACACCTCCGAGATGTTGGAATTGTCTAGATATTGGCCATAGACATTCGTCATGCCCGAAATCTTTTACGAGTAAATTTTGTTTTCTTTGCGGAAACTCAGAGTATACTTCAGTAAATTGTCCCAATTGTAATAGGAAATTTTCAAGGAAAGGCCGAGACCACGTCAAAAGAGCACGAGAATAAATCAATTGTAATATTCCCATTCGTATTTTGTTGTTATATTTCCCACTTTTATGATATTTACTCACTCTCGTTCTAAATTTTAGGATTATTCGCTGAGACCACCCGCGATGACTGACGATAGACCGCTAGTTGATTCCCTCGCTGAGTCCGATATTCTTCAACCAATGACCCGCCTACGTTTGCAGGAATCCTTGGCGAAATCACAAGCAGAATCATATCGGCTGGTAGTCTCACTGCACAAGTTAGTTTCCCAATTGGACCAAGAACGCTGTCGTACCGCCAAGCTGAAAACCAAGGTTAGGAAGCTAAGAAAGAACTACAATACTGAGAAAATGAATCCATCATCGAATCACCCGCAGAAAGATGCAATCAAGGTTTATTGCGACAGATGTGCTGTCCTTATATCTCCCGCCTCAATAGAGGTTGTCAACGACGATCGTCCGCTCCATCCGAACGACTCGCGATCGACAGGATCTTCAGAATCTGTGAGTGAAGGTTCTGCTATTTCTATTGCACTACCCTCACATCTTCAGCCTATCAAACCACAGTCTGACGAACCAAAGTTGGACCCCTCGATTCAGCCATCCGTGCCGCCGACAATCGAAACCGACCTGAATTCTAGCGTACAAACACTGGGTGCGAATTCTACGAAAAATCCAGTCGTGATGCCTTCTGTGAATGGACAAAATTCTACCGCTTCCAAAATCGCCCCACCATCGCCGGAAAACGACACGACAAAGGAAAATGAGAAAAACCCCGTGATGTTAGACCCTACAACTAAATATACTGGAACCATTCCTAAAATAATTCCTGTAAAGAATCCCAAACCCGAAAATTTGCTTGACGTGACCTCGGAATCCGAGAATTCTAAAGATGACGAAATATTGCGGGGCAATGGCCGCCCCAAACGTTGTCACGCTCCCTCTGCTCCCACACACGTCGAGGAAAATAAGTCGATAAAACGAAAAGAGCCCCCCCTCCGAGATCCGTCCCCTCAATTACCAAAACCCGTTTATTCTCACTATCGATCAAAACCAAAAATTGGTTGCTGGAATTGTGCCGATCCTAACCATCGCTATCCTTCTTGCCCCAAGCCTTTTCTGTTCAGATTTTGTTTCCACTGCGGACTGCCTGGATATACATCACTAAATTGTCCCGATTGCGACGGAAAGGAAAAGATCGAAGGAAAGGACTATTTTCGCAAGTCACGAAAACAATAGCTTATTCCCTGTCCCGAATCGAATTGATTATAATAGTTATTTTTTTTTACGAGAATCTCTTTCATTTTTCCTTTCAAACTAATACTAGATTATTACAAAGTAACTTTTTTTTGGTTAATGGTTGACTATTACCATAATTTGGTATTGAGAAAGTGATAAATAATTTTATTTTGTAATCAGATTAAGAATTGCAACAATTGCTGTACCTTTTTTTTATTATTTGGTCGGATATGGCCTATAGTACTTGTACTTTGCCATTTAGTTTTGACTCACTTAGATCGACAAATTCCCAGTCCCGTTGGACTATTTACTAATTAGAGCATTTA
Organism: Leptopilina heterotoma; assembly: GCF_015476425.1. Taxonomy (NCBI): domain Eukaryota; kingdom Metazoa; phylum Arthropoda; class Insecta; order Hymenoptera; family Figitidae; genus Leptopilina; species Leptopilina heterotoma. Next base: position 239,884 of record NW_025111123.1, on the reverse strand, counting down.
TCTCGATGAAACCTTTATTTCGTATGATTAGTTGTATAGAGATATTATGTATAGTTATATAGTTTAAATCACACCTCGTCGATTGTTTCTAACAATTTCGTTTAAAAATAATTTCTGATCTGATTCGTTACAAAAAAAAAAAAATTTATATTTTTTTAATATATAAAATTATATATCATTTCGTTAGCACCGTTGTGCATTCTTCTAATTACATTTATGAAAAATCTCTAAATAATACGTTTTGTTCATTATGTATCATTGTGTCTTGAAGAAATAAAAATTTTATTTTCTGATTTAAATTGGGTAGTATTTTATTATGATATTTTTTTTTGAATAATAGAATAATGAATCACATGAAAGAAAATTGTGGATTGCATTTTTTTTGTAGCTTCGCTAATATTACTTCCAGAGCACTAGCTCGGTATCGGGGTAGCACATTGTGTCACCTAATATTGAAAACAGTTTTGTTTTAAATTTGAAGTTGTTATGATAAAGTTAAATTATGTAGAGTTCATTTTGTCGTGTCCCGATTTTAGAAGCAAATAATATTTAAATAAACACTCTAATTAGGGTATTAATTTGAAATATTTTTAAATTCACTAATTTGTTAATGATGATTATTTCTCTGATCACGCATGATTAAAATTAAGTTTTGTGTTGATAATGGTCGAAAGTAGGCCGGAGCATTTCGAGCAGAAAAGTTTGAGATTTGGTTGTCGACTTGACCCATAAATAAATTCGCGGTTAATTTGGTCTTGAAATTTTGTTTAGTTTTGAACTATACATTGCGTGGCGGATTGACCCGCACACGTGGTGTAGAGGGAGGAGTTGTAACGTGAATACTTTTTACACGTTACACCCGAGTTAATAATTAGAGAAATTAAATTTAGGAGAAAATGATCTTCTCCTGTTGGACACTTTTCTGCATTAACCTCTGCTCTACGATCGACCACAATGATTTTGCGCTTATTATTATTTTTTTTGTTTACTGCTTTATTTTTTTTTATGTTCGCTGTGAGCTATTTTTGGACATCATTCTACATCACCACAACTAAAGAACGATAGTAGTCTTGGAGGAGTTTCTGGTCTAACCATACATCACACTGGCTGTACGATGCCCTGCTGGCTGTTTGACGCCGCACACTTACTCTCGAGACAATGGCTGTTCGATGTCGCATTTTGGCGATTTGCTGCCGCACTTTGGCTGTTTGGTGCTTTGCTGGCAGTTCGATCTCGCATTTTATTTTGGGGACGTGACGACCCTGTTTTTATTGTTGTCTATTTGGTGCTGAATCTTGGCCTGTAAAGGCCGTATTTTGACTGCATTTGCCTTATTTTGGACATTGGAGAGGATTTTAATATTTGGCTGTTTTCGCCTGTTGTTTTTTTTTAACACATCAAGTGGTTTGGTTTCGGACCAAATCCAATTTTGGAATTTTGACACGCACTCCACACTCACATGGATAAGCCACTTCCATATGCTGTTACCAGTTAATGTTGGGTGCGCCAACGGGATTGTCGACAGAGGCCTCGTCGACATCCTATTCATCGAAAGCTTCGATAAAAATTGGTTATGGCTGTGGACGACAACAACTCCAACTCACTATTGTTCCACCTGGAGAAGAGTTCCTGACCCCAACTTTGAAAAATAGCTCTCGCTTATTATTATTAATGTTATTGCATTTCTTTATTTTACTAAATTTAGTTGTTTTGTAGTTTTGCTTAATTTTGCTAATTTTGGTTATTTTGCTAAATTTGGTTAATTTCGGCGATTTTAATTTTGTTAATTTTGTTAATGTTTTGGAGTATTAAGTTTAGCTAATTTTGTGGTTTGGTAATTTTTATTAGTATAAAAATTTAGTAGCCTTGTTAATTAAAGTTAGTGCGTTTATTTGCGTAATTTTGATTCGAATTAGAATAGTTTCTACATTTGTTTAATTGCGGTAATTTTTATTGCTTTTGTAATTAATTATATTTGCTTAATTTAGTTCGTCGATTAATTGGTCAATTAAATATTAGATTAGCTATTTAGTTATCGTTGTGGTCGATACTTCGAATTTATAAATTTCAAATTTAAATAACTTGTTATGTTAATTACTATATTGCCGAATATTAGTTATATTGCATTTACATTCTACGGTTATTACTATTATTATATGGAATGGATGTTTGAATGATAAAAATAATTAATTTGCGTTTTGTCGAATTATATCATTTTGAATTTGAAATGATTTGCCGCCACTTCTCTGTCGCGAACTATTAGCGCGCGCGAGCACCGTAGGTTTGGTTGGGCTCGTCATTAGACGCTACCGGCGAATCTACGAAAAACGTGCTCCACACACTCGCGAGAGCACTCTCTGAGATTAGATTTTGTGAAAATTTGATTGCCATTCGTTGCGTTTGTGAAGGAACAGGTGTCCAACACGAGGAACTTCGTCGTTTGTGGGTCTTTTAAGAGCCGTAGCCGATTTACATTTGTTTGGTGAGTCGATACTCAATTGTCTAAAAATTCACATTCTCGTTTATTATCTATTTTGTCGAGTAAAGTATTTTTTTTGCATAGGGAATGTGGATTTTTCACTTTTCCTTTCGGAATGACGCCACTTTTGACCTCGTGGTTTCTTAAGTTCTTTTGCGGTTTTAAAACAGTCTAAAATGACTAGACTTGATCTTTAACAAATAACAATGGTGCTCATTTCGAATTATTATTTTGATTATTGTGTGTAAAAATGTATATCCTTGAGTTTGAGAGACTTCGTGATACCTCGTGTAGCGACCCTTTTCTTTACATGATAAATTTTCAAAATGTCGCGTTTTTCTTGAGTAGAAATTAATTTTCGTTAGTGATGATTTTCCCTTGTAAAACAAAAAGTAGATTATCATAATTTTTTTTTTGTAATCATTAACGTTATGATTTTTTGTGTGGAATATTGCCGATATTTTGCGAAATATCTTAGTTTAGTAGAGATGATTATTTTGTGAACTTCGCGTTCTTATTTCGAATATTTTGGAATAATATCATGGTCAAAGCCCCCTTTTTTGTAAATAGCCGAAGATTGATTTGGAATACAATTTTGTTAATAATTATTGATTATGATTTGATTTTTTTTGTGACTAATTTACACCCCAACAAAACCCTACGCCCAATGCTTTCCCTTATTTTGTGCTGAGTTAGCTAGAACAAATTTGTGACGTGCCGGTAAATTGTATTTGAACCTCATTCGTTTGATTAAAGATTTATTTTGAGATTTTGTTTGATTGATTCGGATATTTTGAGTTTTTTTGGTGACGAGTAGTCTCTGAGGAATTAACCTGGTGGTCTAGTTTCCTCAAGACAAATTGTTTGGTTATTTTTGGTGGTGACGTTGGCTCATAGGTGAGCCTGGCGCCCAACCTCCTTATGTTAAATGGTTCAAATACAATTCCGAAGGTGAGTTGCATGTATCCTTGAACAGCGAAGGGATTGCAATAAAATAAGAATTTTACAGGTTTTATTGATTTTGAGATTTTCAATTTTGAATAGTTTTATTGTTGAATATCTGTGTAATTACCACTATGTGCCATTGTAAAATTATTATTTTTTATTCTCTCACAGCGAGACTGAAATACTGTCAGAGAAATTTTGATTCTGTGCAGAATCCCGTTTTTTTGGCTATGAGTTTTTTGATAAGCTTCATTTTTTTGACGACCGGAAATATTAGTATTTGCTAAATTTGCTGTAACAGTTACATTATCTTTTGCCAAAGATGTAGTAACAGTTGTAGAGGATTTTTCTGAATTTATATTTGATTTTGACACTGTAATAATACTGTCCTTTGTTTGAAGTGATTGAGGGTTAAGAATTCTATTATTCTCTTGTTTTTTTTGTCGAAACTTTCTTTGATAAGCAGCTTTCTTTTAAAGTTTCATGACTTGATGTTGTTCTTCTTCCTCTAAAGAACGTATTATTGATCTTTTTTTTATTTGATTTTCATTTTTTAAATTAGTATATTTTGTAACATTTCTTGAATCATTACAGTCATCATTAGTTTTTGATTTTATAAATAATTCACTGTTAACTTTACGTTCACAAAGTTTTACATAAGAATGATCACGTGTAATGTTCATTTTATTACAATAACCCATCTCTATATGTGACTTTGAAATAATATCAGACTGATTTTGTTTTTGAACAGAAGTATGTTTATTTTGTCGAGAGGTGCGCTTGTAAGCAACATTTCTGTCACGAATTAACGTTTTAACTTTAGAAGTGGAAATATTTTCTTCTGCTGATGATAAAGCTGTAGATGTGCTTTGGGGCCTCGTATTTAAAGTTTGCTCTGCACTAATGAATTCATTAGAATCCAATGATTCAGAGCGAACAATTTTATTGCTTCTCAGTTATTATTAATCTTGTATCTTTCATTCCATTGCTTGAATCAATAGAAATATTATTAACATCATTTGCTGGAATTAAAGGCAAATCTTCTAAACAACTGTCAACAAAATTTTTTTTACAAACATTGCTGGTTGAATTCAACGATGATAAATTATTGTCAACAATTTTATTTTGTTCATTTTGGAAACTTTTTTCTCTAGCTCGATTCCTAAGAAGACACTCCCAATTACATTCAACAGTCATAGTTCTAATATTAGTCGACCTTACTGACGGAAATTTACTTAAACGATTGTTTTTGAACATTGACATTAAATGATTTCTCATGTTATAATAATAGTAATTGACAGAGTGGGGCATAATATTAAAAAATATCGATGTTGCGAATGCTATTGCATATATTCCACAAGCAAGACTATTGTTTGGTTGTTGATCAACAGTTGTGAAAACTACTGGAGGTTTAAAAGGATATAATCTACTTAAATATTTCCTTTGATCTTCATTTAAACATCCTTCATTAAGACTATCATAAATATAAAGTCTCATTCCATCATAATAAGTGCAAATCCAATGACCTTTCTTGATAGGTCCACTAAAAAGTATTTGAATATGCTTTTTACCTTTTTCAATCGGACTAATAAATTCAAGCGTATAAAATTACAAAGTGCTTTGCATGCTAAAAGCAGAATTTGATTCCCTTCTCAATAATTTTTCGAATTCATCAATATGAGTATCATTTAACATTCCTCCTTCAGTAAGTATAATATTAAAATCTGTAACACTTAAATTAACAGTTCCTTCTTTGTTCGACATAATTTCTTTCAATTTATTGAAAAGATATCGCTTCTAAAAAATAGTTTTTCATAAAATTAATTAATTCAGAACACATGTAAATAATGTTACTATTGTCACATTTAACAGTAACTGGAATTTTTATCTTATCCTTTCTTATTGAAGATTATTAAGAATGTAAAGAATGTATCTTCATCTATTAATATTATTAAATCTAAGTATATTTTTGGTAAATTTTTCTGTTTTGTATCTGTTTAGTATCTGTTAATCTAGTATCTGTTAATCTAGTATCTGTTAATAGAGTATCTGTTAATAGAGTATCTGTTAATCTAGTACCTCTTGACTAAATCTCTGTTTATCAAGTATCTGGTATCTCGTAATCACATGTTATTTTTAGTACATCTTTAATATTCATAAAGTTTTTTTCAAAATAATAACTAACTACTAAAATGTTAAAAAACAAAATGTTAAAAAATCAATAATTAAGATTTAAAAAACAAATATTAATCAATATTAAATAATAATTATTACCACTATAATATAATTATGTACAAACATCAAAATTTAAAAAATCAATATTCTACATTTAGAAATCAAAATAACAGGCAAATGTCCTTTATTCCTTTAAACTTTAACTTTAATTTAATTAATGTATTTAACTTTAACCTTTAACTTTAATTAATAAAATTAATTAAATCCTTTAAATTAATAAATCAAATAATTCACACATTATATTTACAAACTCTTCCTAATAAATATATATACAAATAATATTAACAAAAAATTTAATTTGTATTTACATGTATTTTAATTTTAATACTTACGTACGTAACGTATGCAATGTACTTTAACTTTTTTCAAATGTACAAAAAAATTGCAACTTTTTTTAAATGTACAAAAAAACAAAACCACAAAATTCACAATCAACACTTTCAGAAAAAAATCACTCAGCAAATAACAGCCAATACTTCTTATCGAAACGATACACTTGTCACACTTTGCAAATGGCTGACAGTTGCTGACACTTGTAATATTTTGTAATTTTTCATACCAACCAAAAAAACTATGCGTTTCACACTGAGGTGAGGTTACGTAGCGAACAAACAATTGTTTGGAAAAAAAGATGCGCGCGCAACAATTTTGAAGCGTCTAAAATGAATCATAAAATTAAATATATTTTATTATTAAAAAACTTTTCATTTATTACAAACCAAATTATAAATAAAAATTATTTTTATCTTAAACTACTTTTGGTTAACTTTTAGTTAATAAATAAATTTTAATTAATTTATTTTAATTTTAATTTTAAAAAAGAGAAAACCAAAAATTTAAAAGTGTGCGGTCACCATCATTATAAAATTCAGCCAATGAGGAACACTCATTATAAAATCAGCCAAAAATCAGCCAGTGAGGAAAAAGTTCTGCACTTGAAGTTAGCTGCTTTGACATCAGTAAGTAATGTTGTCTCGATTATATCCAATCAAAATAAAGGATTTTGAATTTTATCCAATCAAAATAAAGGAATAAAGGATTTTGAAAAAATAGCCAATCAAGAAAAAGTTCTACACTTGAAGTTAGTCGATCTTACGCACCTCGTTTTTAAGAAAGGATCTACGTGCTTTTTTCCTTTGAAATTACGTCTGAAATGAAATTTTTTTCTCGAAAAATCGTGTTTGTTTGGAAAAAATTGTTATTAATTTTTTAACACTTTGCTATAAACAAATTTTATCAGCAGAATGTGAAAGAGGAGTAAATTTTACATAAAAATGGTATGTGACAATTTTTTTATATGCATTTTAATAGAAAACGAGGTCCTTAAAGTCAATTAAAATTTTTCGTCCGTCTGCCCCTGAATGGGTTAAATTCGATTCACTTTTGGGCTAAAAAATTAAGGAAATTTCCTTATAGGTCTTGAAATCAATTTTCAAATCAGAATTTTTGCCAATATATGGACTAATGTTTTTGTTAATCAAAAAGAGTGTTGTAACTTGTGTGCTTGTTAAAGTCAGTGAATAATAAAAAAATGTCAAAAAACAGTGAACAAGTTGAAATTATTATTTCTTTTATACAAAAACCTACTATTTTTTTGACAGTCAATAATAAATAACTCTAAAGAAGGTGAAAGGAATTCTCATTGACTTTTTTTAATCTCTCTTGCAGGACTCTATGACAAAGAGTGACATCAATTCGCTATTTCCATAAAAATATTTATGTAATTTAATTCTGTTTCATATTTTGCTTAGTACGGATATTTTCCTTGCGTGTTTTTATGTTTAATACAGGCGATTAATTAATATTCTGAATATTTGATATAATTATACTAAATTTTACATCAGTTTTTTCAAAATTAATATTTTTATATTAAAAGTAATAATATATTTAATTTATTTAAAAGATAATAATTTAATTCATTCTATTTTTGCAGGTCTACCCTTTTAGCTGAATAAAAAACAGTGTCATAAAGATTATTTTTTGAAACATGATACCGGTCAACTGTGTGGTGGTGAGTGACTGGCTCAAAGATGCGAGAGAAAGCATAAAAAAATATTAATTGGATAATGACAGAGCCGATTGGTGACAACGGTCTAGAAACCCAAGCAGGGTTCCATGGACCGAATACCCGTTCTACCCCAGGTGCCGAGTGCTCGAACCCAAACAAGGTTCAGAGCCCTGTCCCCTGGAGCCGGTTGGTACTGCTTGAGGGGCTTGACAAGAGAAAACGCAAAAGGTCTAAGGCCTTGAGAATCTGTCCCTGGTCAGGAATAAAAGTCAGTCACTTGTTCGACTTATATCAAAATGGACGCCATTTTCATATGGTCGAACAAATGAGTGACTTTACTCCCTGTCGTCAGCTATCTAAAATCGCCATTTTTGTGGGATAAAAAAAATATTAACAATGTACACGGTATACATTAGCTTTTACCCCTACAGGCAAGGGTTAAAAGTGATATTAGCTATATAGGTCATAGGTACCTTCTTTTTCCATCTCAAAGAACCTTTTCATAAGGTTAAATCAAAAATCCAGAGACAGGGGCATTTTGCCTATATAAACTGTGGAGACTCTTTTGAATGTTAAAACAATTAATTTATGTAGGAAAAGAAAAATCGATAATTCATTTAAAATTAATTATCCTGAACTAAATAATTCTGGAGATAATTGTGCTAGTGAAGGTTATGCTTTTGATTTTCCCGAACTTAACAATATTTTTGTTAAGAATAAAGTCATCAACTGCTATCTTACTGTGCTTAATAATCCTGCATCTGTTGCTTCTCAGGTGAACACTGCTACTTCCGAAGTAAAGGCATCTACTTCTTTTAATGATACGTATGCATCTAATGTAAACACAAATAAAGATGAAATAAGAGGTAACGACGCATTTTAAAATGAAAGTTCTGCTTCTATAAGCATTGCAAATGTAACTAATACAAGCTCAAATAATGATGATTCAAGAAATGATTCTAACTATACTCCTGGTACATCGGCATCGTGTAGCGTTAATGTAACTCAAAACGCTTGTTACATAAAACAAAAGTATTCCGTTTTCTTATTTTAGTCTTCCGGTTGATAAACGTTCTTTAATTGTGCCTTCTTCAAAAGTTGCTGGAAATAGTTGTACTAAAAAGGATTTCTGCATGTTTTGTAAGAAGTTAGTTACGAAGCTGCTTAGACACTTAACAATCATGCATTCCATGGAAGAAAAAGTTATAGAGATCCTTAACTGGCCAAAATCTGTAAGTAAAAAAAACAACAACAAAAAGAAATGAACTAATTGCTCAAATTCGAAAAGAGGGAAGTCATTTGCATAATACTAACAAAGAATATAATACGGGGATACTAATTACATGTAGACGACGTCAACATGACTTTAACAACGATGTAAGTGATTATATTCATTGCAATAAGTGCCGTGGTAGCTATTTAAAGAAAACGATTGCCACACATTATAACATTTGTAATAAAGGACGAGAGGGATATGGGCAAAACCATAAAACTTTTGACTTGTAAGAAAAAAAATTTTTTTTATTAATTTTTATGCACATAGATGTCACTTTGCATACGTGTTCAAGAATGTTTTAGCACTAAAAATTCGTATGCGTGATTCATTTTTAACTAACGCCGCCAATGTTTAACACTTATTATTAACCCCTTCCGGAAATGAAATATTATAAACTGAACCAAAAATGTGTAAGACCTTCCCACCAATTAAATCAGTTGAAACATTTTACTCGGAGGTTTTTGGCTTCGCTGCTGGCTAATCTGAAGTCGGTTTTTCAAGATTCAAAATGGCGGCTCCATTATGATAGATGACGAATTTAAAAACTAGTTGGATTTTATTGAAACTCGTTACTCGGGGGTTTTTAGGATCGCTGATTACGAATTTAAAGTCGGATTTTCTAAATTTAAAATGGAGGATCCTTATGGCTTATGACGAATTTTAAAACTTATTGAATTCACTTGAAACTGTTAACTTATTACATTTTATTATATAATACATTAAAAGTAACTTAGTAAATTTAAAATTAATATCCCGGGAGGTGGAACTTTTAAATTGTCACATTTATGTGAGTAAAATGTAAAATTATTAATTTTTAGCTTATGTAACATTTTCTTATTTTGCTTAATTTTTTAATCAAAAAATCACATTTAACTTTCGGTACATATACATTTTTAAGTTTATGCATTAAAACAAAAGTACTTTAAGCATAACCTATCAAACTAACTATTTATTTATCAATTTGTTAAGCTATAACGGTTTTGTATATATTTACTAGTTTAATAAATGTTTAAACAAATAATTGTTATTTACTTACTGCATACACAAAACAGAATTAATATTTTTTAAATTTAGGCGGCCACATTAGATAAAAAACTCAATATTTTTAAAATCTGACTTTAGATTTGTGTTCACCTACCCAAAATAATACCCCTTAATATCAAATTTTTAAAAGATACATCCAGTCGTTTACTTATACTGACCATGACATGTTTACATACGTCATACACACTTTTTAAGTTGTTATTACCTTACGAATAGAACATCAAAATTTAAACTTCATATTTTAGTTTCAGATTGGCTGATAACAAATTTTCATTCAGAATAAAAAATTTAAAATCAATTCAGAATTTAATGAAAAATTCAATTTTTTTATATGACAGTTTGCCTTTCAAAAATGTATAAATTTAAATAAAATCACGATTTTTATTAACATATTTAAATTGTTTCTACAGGAATACAAATAGAGGCACACTAACGAAGAAGGTCTTAAAATGTTTTGCTTCCTCATAAAGGAAGCCTTATAGTGATGTCGATTTCCGAATTTTTTTGAGTCAATTATTTTTACAAATTTTTAAGTGTAGTATATATAATTCGTCGAGAGGAACAAATGTCCGGATGTATGTGTGTATGTGTGTGTGTGTGTGTGTGTGTGTGTGTGTATGTCACCGATTCTTGTGGACAAATTTTCTCTTACACGTCTTGATGGATTTTGATAAAATTTTGTAGGTGTATTACGGTCATGAATACAAAAAATCAGACAGAAGGATTTTCAAAAATATCGAAAAAAAAAATTTTTTTCAACAATTTTTTAATTTTTGAAAAAATTAATTTTTGGATTTTTTGAAATAACTTTTTTCTATATTAAAATTTTTATTAATTGTTGTCAAAATTGCATTCCTGACATAAAAACGAATCGATTCATGTATATAAAGTATATATATTATCAAAATTTATAGAATTAATAAATATTTTAATTTTTCACAAAAAATTGAAATTTTGTATTTTTTGACATTTTATCATAACACTTTAAAATAATTATTCTAAAATAAAAAATTAAACAATTGGTATATATTATATTGAGGAAGCTTAATGATCATGAAATAAACAACTTGTTTACTGTCTATTTAGAAACTCATTGAACTTTTATTTTCATTCTACGCCGCACTAGGTATTTTCGTAAGAAGACGTTTAATTAAATTTTCTTAAAAAGTGTTATCACTCAATCAAACCTTAATATCTTTTCTTACAGTCATGACACACTAATAGGAAAGTAAAAATAGTTTAAAAACATACGTCTGTTTTCTATTTTCCTTGTAGCTGAACTAATATTTTACACGCCGCAAAAATAAAAACGTTAAGAATGTAAACTTTTCTGAGAGTTTCAAATGAAATTTAAGCGTTTTTTCAATTTTCTTTAATACAATATGATTTGTGAATTATATTATTAGAAAATAAATTATCTGAAAAATACTTAGATCATTATCAGCATGATTATACTTAGTTCTTTACCCTTAATACTACGAATCATTTATTCATAAAAAGTGTTCTGAAACGTGGATAGCTAAGTGTATTAAAAAGGGATACAAAAAAAGAAAAACAGAGGCCGAAGAGTTCATGCTACTTTACAATAACGACTTTCCAACAACAATTAACAAAAAGGTTATAAATAACCAAATTGAAATGAAAAGAAAAAAGAAAGTCGCCAATGCAAAGTGGCATTCAGACCTTAAATTCTTATTTACGAGAAAACTGTACTGACGCTGCAAAGGATTTAAGAACCAAATTTAACTATAAAGATTGGAGAAAACTTAGTGAAAATTTGCTAATAGCAATGCAACTATTTAATAGAAGAAGAGCTGGAGAAGCTGAGCGTACTTGCAATGAAGATTTTAATTCTAAAGAATCAGTTGATAAGTACGTGCATCCTGATCTTTACGATGAACTAACTGAAGAGCAACAAATGCAGGCAAATACATTTGTAAGACTAAATATACCAGGAAAAATATTGCGTTCTGTACCGGCTTTACTTGATAAAGAGTTAGTGAAGTTTATAAAAGATATAATCAATTATAGAAACCAAGCAGGCGTTAAGCAGAACAATCTATATATTTTCGGAATTCCTGTAACGTCAGGTACGACGAAACCTTACTTGAGGGCTTGTGCTTTAATGAAAAAAATTTCCGTGAAATGTGGAGCAGCTTTGCCAGAAACATTGCGAGGAACAACGCAATTTTCTAATTGCAACGTATCGTGCAGTGAGAGGAGTTAGTGACGTTGAAACATCAGATCTGGACAATTTTATAGGTCACGATAAACAAATCCACAAGGATGTGTACAGAGTGCCAAACTCCCTTCGAGTCTGATGAATATCCTTGAATATCTCGGTGCTGTAAGAGAATATATCTGCTAAAACAATGTTATCCTTCTATTTCAGACTCATCTGATAACGTATCCAAAAAGACAAAGTGAACTGATGAGAAAAGGTCATCAGTGTTTAAACGTTTTGGAGATCTCAATAAATTGTCAAAACTTCCATCGTTAAAGGCATACCAAGTCTGGGTCTTTTGCACGTATTTTCAAGATTTTTTTTTTCGTATTGAAATTTATTTAAACATTTTAAAATTTTTTACATGTTATTACACATATATTAAACTAAATAAAAAAAATTTCTTTCTATATTTTTTGCTGTTAATAGCGAAGAAAAAAAAGTTTTTTTTCAAACTAAAATTGTTTAAAAAACCGGTAAAAATTATTTAAAAATTATGATTTTAGTTCCGGCTGTAACCACTAACCTATATTTTAATAATCCATTTGAATTTTTTGATTCCGTCTGTTCTGACTGAAAATATCATGTCAACCAGATTGTCGAGATTTTCCTTAAAAATCAACATTTCTTCCTTATTAACAACAAAAAATATAGAAAGAAATTTTTTTATTTAGTTTAATATATGTGTAATAACATTTAAAAAATTTTAAAATGTTTAAGTAAATTTCACTATGAAAAAAAATTCTTGAAAATACGTGCAAAAGACCCAGACTGCCGCCTTAAGTTTTTCTTTATCGTTTTAATTTATAAGTTTTTAAAATATCTTTTTTATATTTCTTGAGAACATTTCGATAAATAACTTGATTTTATATGTAAAACGTGAATCTAAGTTTAACTTACTTTCTCAATTTAAGACATTCAAGGTTAAAATTCGATTTTAACTGACAATTTGATCCACTTGATGGAAAAATGGTTTCAATAACTATCACGCTAATCATAGGTTTTAGGTTTCCATCTTGAATATTTTATTTACAGTTATTGTACTAAAATCATTTAAAAAACTTAATCAAAAATTACTTTTTGGTATACTTATAGTAGCAGATCTTACTAAAAAGTTACTTGAGAATAAAAGTAAGAATCTGAATTATACTAATCAAGTTATTTAACGACTAACTGTAAAATTAGTAAATATACTTGAAACATTTACTCTTACAGTTTTGCGTAAGAGCAATATAAAATTATTAGTATTTTCTTCCTCTCTCTATTAAATAAAATTTAATAGGAAGGAAAAGTCTTTTATTACACAATAAGGTATTAGCAATTCTGCCATCCTGATAAAGAAAATGGTTACTTGTAGTCAGAGTAACGAGATATTTAACCCTTTCATTTCCAGTGGTCGATATATCGACCACCTTTTAAGCCACCGATTTTTTTAACATAACTTAAAGGAAAACATTAAATAATTGCATATTTCTTATTTTTATGCTTTTACAAATAGGGTTTAGTAGTTTTTTAACAAATTAATCTATATTATTTATATTTTTTTGTTATTAACAAACTAATACACGGAAACGCATTATTTCGGGTTAAACTTGACTGTAATCAAATTAAATCTGCAACATATACGGGTTATTCTCCGCGTAGCGCACAATTTAATGTCCATCATGTTTTTTAAGAAATCAGTTTCATATATTCTAATAAATTCAACGTGGATAACTTATTTCCATGATAGCAAATAAAAGTCTATAGTCTTTTTCGTTTAAAGATTATGATTTTACTAAAAAATCTGTTTTAAGGTGCCAAAACGTCATGGTCTAATCAGTCCCCACTACCATTTTATAAATAAAATGTTATTTTTTTAGTAAAATATAATAATAAATATAATGAATATTGACATTTTCTTATTGTCTAAGTTAGTAAAATTGAGAAAAACAAAACACTTGTGGAAAAAAAAATTATTTTTTAGAATTTTTGTAGACATTTCTTGTCCCCCGTTTTCGCGTCATAGTCTAATCACTTTGTAAAATTGAATAATTTACATAAAGAATCAAATCGAAAAATTACTTAACATTAATAAAAAGCATTAATAAACTCTCCTAAGTAAATTACTAAAAAAATAAATTAATTAAAAAATTTTTTTCTGTTATATATGTGTTATAAGCATGAAAGTTGCATAGGGAATCATAGAATCGTCATGGTCTAATCATCACATATTTGCAATAAAATGAATAATTATTTATATTTTACATCAAAACAAGTTTAGTAGTATAAAGTAAGTGAAAACAAAAGACGTGGATAAAAAGAATTTTGGAATTCGATAATAATTTGCTTAAAAAATTAGTTTTTCTTGTGCGTCATGGTATGATCACAGCGTCATGGTCTAATCACTTTTTCATATAGTAAGGCTTTTCTGTATTGAACTGTGTCACTGAAGCACTTATAAGTGTAACGAAGATTTTAAGTTCAGGTAAATAATGAGTAATCAAATTAATTTATATAAATTACAGCATAAATTTCTATAAATTACCGCAGAAATTTCCTTATATTTCCACATATTTCCGAAATTTTTTTTCTTAGTTACTAATTTTGCAACAATTTACTGTTCATTGCCGCACAAGTTTCTATAAATTTCCATAAATTACCGCGAAAATTTCCATAAATTACCAAATTCAAAATTTTTAATAATAATTTAAACTTTACATATTTTTATAAATTATCGCGAAAATTTCCATAAATTTCAATAAATTTCCATAAATTTCTATAAATTTCTATAAATTACCGAAATAATAATTTTTAAATGAGATTTACTCTATAATATTGTTTAAATTACCGCAAATTTTTTTTTGACAGATCCTGTCCAAACAGTGAATTTGTTAATTACTATACTTGTTTACAACAAAAATTATAAAAATGGCTGATCCAATATGGCGGACAAAAATTAAACAAATTTGCTTGAAAATTGTCTCTCGAAGGTTTACGGGTTCACTGATTACGAATCTAAAGTCAGTTTTTAAAAATTCAAAATAGTAGATCCATAAATCCATATGGCGGACATAAAAAGATACGAATTTTGAAACACCCTCCTCTTTTTTAAAGTTAGAAAAACTGACTTCAGATTCGTAATCAGCGACCCCAAAAATCCTCAAGAGACAATTTTCAAGCAAATTTGTTTAATTTTTAAATTTTGTCCGCCATATTAGATCCGCTATTTTGAATTTTCAAAATTTTGAAAATTTGATTCCAGATTCGTAATCAGCGACCGCGAAAACCGTAGGTACTATACCTATTGTAGATATTTTTCAATTGCCCTAATTATGGGACTGAAAGGGTTAAGGAAACGCGTTTCTAACGAGCTCCACTAATATTTAAAAGTTTTTTTAATATTTACAATTGCTATTAACTAAATTTAATATGCTCTATTTAATGGCGTTGAAATAATTAAAAAATTTTAATTTATTATAAACAAAATGTCGAATACTGTTAAAAATTAATTTTGAAATTGTCAAAATACCACCTTAAAAGCGTAAGTGCACTTACGGCCTGAAAAGCTAAATTTTTGACACTGCTTTACCAACCGTAACTGCAAATTTTATTAGACATTTTAGCTTACGGCGTGCATAAAACAATTCGAATTTTAAAAGTTTGCACAATTTATTGAACATATTATTAAAATGTAACGTTTTATTTGTTTAATGGTATTTTTTATAAAGTAAAAGAAAAAATTAAAAATCAATAAAAAAAACATTTTCAAAAATTATTTTATTTTAATCCAAACTCAAATTAACAATGTTCAATTGAAAAGATACAGAAATAATTTATTTAAACACAGTTTATATGATTCAAATAATTATTGAATTCAATTAAATTTTTATTTGATAACAGTCAATGAATATTAAAGAAATATTAAATGAATTTATTATAAACAATATATTTGTTATTGCTGCGTATCAGTTTCAGCGGCAAAATTAACGTGTCTTTCAGATGCTATATAATTGATCATAGTAACTGAAGCACATATATTTCATATGCATGTTTCAGTTTTTTCGGTAAACGATAATTCAAAGTAAAAAAATAAAGTACTTAAATTGTAAATGTATTTCTTTATAGGCAATTATATCAAATACGGTTCAAAATATTTTTTCAAAAATTTTGAAATCATTTCTTTCTTAACTAAATACTAATTAGACATTTTACAAAAGCGATGCAAATAAAGCTTCCGCAGCATAACTGACGCACTTAGCCTATATTCATGATAAAAATATCATTCTTCAGCAGTGATTAGGTCCTCGACGTCATTTTCTGGAATATCAATCCAATAATCACGTCGACTAATCGGCATCAAGGGAACAAGTTTTGCAATTATATCAGCCTTTTTTCTAAATGTCTACGCAGAGATGTATGAGATTCAGGTTTTAACATTCCTGACTTAATGATTTTCGCTTGGAGAAAATCCAATTGTCTGAATTCGTCATCAGTTTTGTAGGTAAGTTTGTACTCTAAATTATAGGCACCCTTAGTGGATCGAATTATTTTTATTTCATTCAAATTGGGCCGGGGTGACATTTTCTTCAATTTTGTAACAGCACTGAAGTCTTTTCAGTCATAAAAGTCGGAGGGTTGCATTGACTTTATAACAACGTTTGAATTTGATCTTCTAATGACTTTCTTAAAGTCCATGAAATCATAAATGTTCTTTTGACGTTTGATTGATTCTTCCACTTGATGGTGGAAGGAATCAGCGGACATAAATGTATGTCCTTTTTCAAAATAATGAATTTCGATATAGTTCGTTTCAGTTTTCTTTGAATTTACTATATAAACAGAAAACGTCAAAAGGCACCAATTTTTATTCTGGGCCGAGCAGTTGTCAAGCCAAATAATAATACGTTTTTTGTCTCTGCAAAAAAGAAAAAAATTATAAAACGTGCTGACAAGGTCTTCTTTTATTCTTCCAGCAATTGTTTTATTCCAAATAACAGCATAAGGTTCATTTGTCCCTTTAGTGCTTTGGACAGGAATAAAGCCTTGATTAAATAAAATTGCTCGTCTTGTAAATATTGCTGCTTTAAACGAATCCATCCTGGGAAACATTATTACCTTTTGCAGATCACCTGAGTAAATAGCGGTATTTAAATCAACTGAAGTCTGTAATTTTTCTGCATGTCTTTTGTACAAAGTACGAGCTTCCGTTGCTATGGTTTTATGAACGATCCATTTATTGCAAACACCACAATCAGGAAGCAAATTATTCTTATTGTGCTCAGGATGATGCAGTTCAAACATTTCGCATTGCTCACATTCTTCGTTTCCTAGTTTCGTAAACGATATGTTCATATTTCTCACTTCATTGCAGTATATTTCATATGAATACGAAGAATGACCTGGATACTTGTCGATAATATCGATATGCATTTGTTTAATCGTAATTTTTGCTGGTAAATAGCGCCGATTCGGGGCATGTTCTCGACGATAGTGAGAAACTGAAGGATGATAACTTTCAACGTGTTCTTCAATGCAAGTACTTCTTATATTTAATAAACTTTCTTCCCTTATCGTACCTCTTTTTTCAGGTGAGGGGTTTAAAGTGATTGGATTTTTACTATTTAAAGCATGCATCAATGCTGTGTCATTATCTTAGAGGAACCTGTGGATGCATTTTGAGACTGTTCCATAATTGTGAGCGTATTGAACTGCAAATAGTTTCCGTATTCATTTGTAGTCTTATTTTCAACTGCTGATTCGTAGATTATTTTTTAAAAGCAATTAAAAGCAATTTTTAAGAGGGACAAAAGCGAAAGAATTGTTAAAATTCAATAATCTAAAAATCAAAACTTTTAATTGAAAACTCAAGCTTCGCAGTATAAAAATTACTGTTTTCGGTAAGCAAGTGTTGCACAAAGTACATTAATAACTAAAAGTTTGGAAAATAATTGTAGTTTAGAAGAATTTAGAATTGAAGTTTATATCAGAAAATTTCTTGATGAAAATTAGGAAAATATCAGAGAAATACAGAATGGAATTTTTATGAATGTTGTGAATCGTCTAAAATAATTTTAGACGTCAAATTTAATTTTTGGATAATGGCTACTTTTTCAGTCTTAATGCTACTTTTTGATACTTTTTTAGTATTAAAGTTACTTTTTAATAGTTTTTTAAAACAAATTATTGAATGCAAAGCCTGAAAGTATCATGAATTTGAATTATATTTACAATTAATTGATAGTTTAAAATTATGACACAGTTAAATAAGAAGTATTTCTCAACAAACCTTTACTGCAAGTTGCTAGTTGAGAATTTGTTATTTGGGACGAATTGCATTATGACAAGTCCATCGGAATAGCATAATCAAATCCATTTTGAAAACATTCCATATCTGTTTGTATATTATTTGCATTGTTTATAAATGAATTTGATCCTGCATGAAATGTATTATAAGCATTTTCTGATATTGTGGACGAACTTGTTAAATGGCACTCATTTTATGTAGATAAAAAGTTCAGACGATTAGATCCAGTTATTCCAAACATAACTTGTTCTGATGCATAGGAGTCTTCCAACGATTTTCCTGAGTTTGTAAAATTATCATATATTTGAGAATTTGCATCTAAACTTAATATATTAGGATTATCTTCTACATAATTAAAGTCATTTCCAGTTACTGCACTTGCAATTTGTAGAGGAAATGGTGACTCCATATTTTCTGAAATTAAAAAAATATATTTTTGATAGAGTTAAATTCAATTTTTTTATTTCGTATACAGAAAAAGCAAGCTACAATTTGAGAGTTAAAATATTAAGGGAACTTTCTGGTTTAGAATTTCAAAAAAATCGATTTTTTTGCTTAAAAATGTTCCTTAGTATCATAGAATTACTGTCCCAAAACGATTTTTAAAAAATATGTACAATAACAAAAGTTATAACAATATTTATGACGGTATGTATTTCAACAACAATCTACAGTTATCTTATTTACATATTTGGTGTTCTTCTTTTATTGATATTAGCTTGAAACATGTTACTCGAGGGTTTTTGGGGTCGCTGATTACGAATTTGATGTCAGTTTTTGAAAATACAAAATGGCGGATCCAATATGGCGGACGAAAAAATAAAAATTCAACCGGATTTGCTTAAAACTTGTTACTCGGGGGTTTTCGGGGTCGCTGATTACGAATTTGATGTCAGTTTTTGAAAATACAAAATGGCGGATCTAATATGGCGGACAAAGATTAAGAAATTAATTAAATTTAGTTGAAAATGGTTACTTGTGGCCTTTTGAGATTGCTAGTTATGAATATAGGCACAAAACATTAACGTTCTAGGAACGTTTTAAATACATATACACTGAAAAAAAATGCTATAGAATCTAAAGATATGCTATTGCGGGCTGCCAAAAGCAGATATTGTTGAATGAATAGCATATGTTCAAAATCTTAAAGCATTGCGTTTGAATCAAATACTTCATTATCAATTTTGAAAATAATACTGTCCGCCATATTGGATCCGCCATTTTGAATTTCCAAAAACTGACATCAGATTCATAATCAGCGACCCTAAAAACCCCCGAGTAGCAAGTTTTAAGCAAATCCGGTTGAATTTTTATTTTTTCGTCCGCCATATTAGATCCGCCATTTTGTATTTTCAAAAACTGACATCAAATTCGTAATCAGCGACCCCAAAAACCCCCGAGTAACAAGTTTTAAGCAAATCCGGTTGAATTTTTATTTTTTCGTCCGCCATATTGGATCCGCCATTTTGTATTTTCAAAAACTAACATCAAATTCGTAATCAGTGACCTCAAAAACCCTCGAGTAGCAAGTTTTAAGCAAATCCGGTTGAATTTTTATTTTTTCGTCCGCCATATTGGATCCGCCATTTTGGATTTTCCAAAACGGACATCAAATTCGTAATCAGCGACTTCAAAAACAGCGGGACACGAAGTTCTGTTGTAATAAAAAGTTGTTTGATATTCATGACTCAATGAATTATGTTATGAAAACTTTAAACGCGTTTTTCTCGAAAACTCATTTTTCAAACTGGTACAGAGCTTTTCTCGAAATCTACCGAACCGATTTTAAAATCCCAAAAATTTTTCGATTCTTTATTTAAAAAACTGGTGCCTAAACCTCTAAAAACTCATATTTCTACCGCCTGTGTTTTTATATGGAGGTAAATTGACCCAAAAACACGGCGTTTTTGCGAGTTTTTGAGAAAAATGTACATATAAAATAAAAAAACCTTTAAAAAAAATCGTTTTTGAGGTTTAGGCACAAGAATAAATCCTTATGAAGAGATTCCCGTTTGGAACTTGAATTTATGTATTACAGGTTGCCCGGAATCTAACGTACAAAAAAAAGGTATCTTTTGGAAGACGCCACCTACAGCTATGAAATTGAACTAAATACACTCAAACATATTTTTTAAATTTTCTCTACGCTTCAACGTCGTCACTGTTTTCCATTAACTTCAATATTGCCCCAAAACTTTTCCGCACTGATGATATAGATTTTTCCTGCGCATTTATATATTCATTTATATATATGTTCTAGGGAGTCTTAGTGAAATTTTTAGCGCCAAATTTAAAAATCTAAATTACTATTATATCACGGAATTAATTATAATTTATTCAACTGAATGTAAAATATTATAGAATGAAAAATAATTTTTTTTTAAATATTTGTAATGTAATAATTACTTTATACAAATATTATTTGGAACTTAACTTTTCGTTTATTTTAAAAGATAATTGTTTGTAATTGCTTTGTAAAAAGAAACATATTTTAGATCTACCAATCACGGTCAGCCTGGAGTTAACTCGGAGCGAACGCCTATATCAGCAATGGTCGTACCAATTTAATTGAAAGCGGTAAATTTAAAAACTTGTAAGATTAATTATTATTTCAATAAATAATAATCATTCTTCTATGTTTAGAAATTATTAAAAATTCGTATTTTAGTAAAAAATTTCTTTCTAGTTTTATTAAAATAATTGAAAAAATTATTTTAATTATATAAAATTATTCTGCAGAAGCAACCAACCTATTAATTACAAATTACTGCTTCGATCATTTTGAGTCACTTAAAGTTTGTTATTTACTCAATTTGATACTAACTCAAAATGAGTTGCAAAAAAATTATTATTGATTTAATTATATTACTATTTCCATTATAACTAATGATACATAATAATGAATTTTATGTTTCGGATTAAAAAATCAATCAGATTTCACTTTATTATTATACATTTTATTACCAGCACAATGCAGAAATGCAAGTACGCTTCTGAAAGTTTATCTTTTTGGGGATATAAAACTTGAGAATAAAGTGGATAAGTGTTATACGGTTCAACGCCTTAGTTTTTTAGGTCTAGTCGGGCTACATTTCCAAGCCGCACTCGCCAATACGGTTCGAGCTCCAATGAAAGTTCTCATCTACGTCATCATTAGCGAATCTTTGCAAGTACGGTTAAATTTTCTGCAAGTACTGTTCTATAAATAAGTATTTCACGAAAATCTCTGCAAGTACGATAATTATGGTCTCATTATCTTTAAAATTAATTAATATCGGTAAAATGTAATACTGTAGATAGATTCTAAATTTTATAACGAATCCAACGGTATAAAAATCTCATTTTTCATAAAAATGTCACTTTACGACTTTCTTCATCAGGATGTCAGAATTCATTACTAAACAATTCCATTTTGTTCAAAAGAGTATCTTTGTCTTTAAAATATTTACGTTTAAGTTCATAACTTTCAAAAATACTTTAAGAGTTAATTCTTGCAAGCGTCTTCCGAAATTATAACTTTTAAATTATAATAAATTAAAATACTATACGTAGAAAGACAAAGTTTTGCTTCATACTTAATACTTTTATACATTGTATAATTTCTTCATTTAATAATTCAAAAATTTAAGGTTTAAATATAATTGTGTTTAGGATTTGAGTTAAACTTTATTACAATTGTTAAACTATTTCTAAGAATAAAGTTTAAATAAATAATATATATTAAGATAAGTTGACACATTCAAGCAAATTAAGAAAAATTTGATTTTGAAATACTGATATTTAGTATAACGCATTTTTAAATCACATAAATAGTAATAATCGTTTATTTTCTTCCGTTGTTGTAATTTGTTAATGTTTTTAAATCGATTATCGGAAGAGTAGTAAATGAAACACTTGTATCACTTGTGCAACGTTTCGGTGTCTTGGTTTGACACCATCATCAGGCCACTAGTCATTTTTTAAAAAAAGTTTAAAAAATTGTTAAAACAAATAATTCGTTACATTTGTAACTCGTCTTAAAATTCGTCAATGAAAATAAGATATCGTTAAGACTGAACACTGCCATTTCTTGCGAGTGACTTGTCTTGTTTTGTCACTCGCAAGAAATGGCAGTGTTCAGTCTTAACGATATCTTATTTTCATTGACGAATTTTAAGACGAGTTACAAATGTAACGAATTATTTCTTTTAACAATTTTTTAAACTTTTTTTAAAAAATGACTAGTGGCCTGATGATGGTGTCAAACCAAGACACCGAAACGTTGCACAAGTGATACAAGTGTTTCATTTACTACTCTTCCGATAATCGATTTAAAAACATTAATAAATCACATAAATGTATGTATTTTTAAAAAAATGTTGTTTTAAAATGTTATTAAAATGATAAATAAAATATAATTTTTTTTGTCAAAAGTAAGCGTAAATATCTTAACATATAGGCAAATGTTTTATTTTAAAGATATCCTATTTGTAGAAATGAATTGTTTTTATTTTAATTTAATTAAAATATATAATCATACATTTATGTTAAAAAGTTGTATTATTTAATTTTTAATAAAAATTCAATTGAAAAAAATATGAAGCAGTTATTTTAATTTAAAAAAAGTAAGCAAAATGGTTTATGAATTTCACAATATTTAAATTCTGAACAAAATTCAATTGAACTGAATCTATTTTATGTGTTACCTATATACACTGATTACATATTTATTCCTTTTTAATCTATTTAAAACGAAATTTGTGATTAAAAGGGTAACTTTAAAAAAAGACATAGGTTTGGCATAGAAACGTTTCTATTCTATTTATACAACCTCTTCTTACAGGGATACTAAATTCACTAAAATTTCATGAAAAAATTTTCTCCGTGTAGATTTGCTATGACAGAAATAAATTAAGAAATATTTTAAAACAAAAATTGAATGTTGTGGAGTAAGTTATAGAATCGAATAAATTAATAGAAATAAATAAAATGTCTGTTTAATTAAAATTTTTTTAAATTAGAAAACAAAATAAAAAGATAGAAATATTTAAGAATGATATAATGTGATAAACTTTATAAATTTTAAATTATAATAATTTTTAAATTTTAATGTCCTGAAAAAGGACATGGAAATTTCCAATTTCATTTTATTTTTCCGATATTTCATCTGCTGGTTATTTATCCGCGATTTTATCTGGGCAACGCTGCGACGACTTAAATTCGGACATTTTTTCTGTATCGATTGAATCTCATTAAAGCTTGGAAGTGTAGGATTTGAAATGTACGAACCAAAATAACACCGGCACCCAAAAAAAAATTTTGATTGCCACGACTGCCATGTGATAAGTTTCCTTCCTTAACCCATTAACGCCCAAATGACCAAAATTTTTACTTTGATTTAAAATGGTGGAAAAAAAAAATTGTCCAGATTTCCTACAAACTTGTTACTCGGGTGTTTTTGGGATCGCTGCTTACGAATCTGACATCAAATTTTCAAAATGTCGAATCCAATATGGCGGACGAAATTTTTAAAAATTTCTTGCAATTGCTTGAAACTCTTTACTCGGGGGTTTTCGGGGTCGCTGATTACGAATATGATGTTAGTTTATAAAAATTCAATATGGCTGATCTAATATGTCGGACAAAATATATTTAAATGAATTAAATCGATTGAAACTTCTACTCCGTGGGGATTTTTGAGGTCGCCTAATACGAATCTGATGTTGGATTTTAAAAATTCAAAATGGTGTATCCAATACGACTTACAATGAAATTGTTCTCAGATTTTCTTGGTTCTTGGTACTTAGGTGTTTCCTCTAGTCGCTAATTTTAAATCTGAATTTTTCATAATCTAGAAATGGTTTACTGTAAATGTTTTACTAAAATTTAATCGCATTTCTGTGATACTACAATCTCAAAAAGTTTTTGACCTTTGTAAAATTCGTCTCCGTGTTTATTTATTTTCTTTTTTTCTATTTTTTCGACTAGGACACCTCCCCGCAGTAAAGGCGGGCAACGAATTCTCGGCTAAGTTTCTAGGTTCAAATTATGCCTTAATGGCAAAAGTAGGAAAGAAGTTTACGATGCAGAGGAGGGATACCTCAGTATCGGCAATTTGTAAAAGCCTTGGACAAAAATAGTAAATGTTTTGAGTATTTGGCGGAGAAATTTCCGAAACTGTCTGACGCTAAAATCAAAGAAGGCGTTTTCGATAGGCCTTAGGTACGTAAGATGTTATATGACGAAAAATTTGTACAAACGATAAAGCTTACAGAAAAAGCAGCCTGGACAAGTTTTAAGAAAATTTGCTTGGAATTTCTAGGAAATAAAAAAAGCCACAGATATAGAGAATTTGTAAGAAAAATGGTAGAGAATTTTAAGAAGCTGAGATGTTTGATGAGTTATAAAATTCACTTTTTGGATTCACATTTAGATGAATTTCCTGAAAATCGTGGTAATTTTAGCGAGGAACAAGGCGAGAGATTTCACTAAGATTTAAAGGATATAAAGAAACGCTAACAAGGGAAATGGAGTAAGAATATGTTAGCGGTAGAGATGTGCAAAAAGCTCGAAAAGTAAAGAAATCTTTAATTTCAAAGTGTATTTCTATTTGCAAAATATAATATTGTGACGTATAAATTTAAAAATAAATCTAAATTTTTTGCTTAACGCCAAACAAAATCTGACGCATTCAACAATAGTAATATTTGAAATTTAAATAATATAAACTTCGCCGTCAGGCGCCAATTAATTTTTGAGAGAATTAATAAATTTTATCCGGCTCAACTAACAAATAAATTCAACGCCTCTAAGTTTACTCTCTCGCTCAGAGGAGATTTTGCTCAAACAGTTGACAGCAGAAATACCAACGCCGAGACACGACTGGCACAGTATTGTTAACAACGACTTACCCACGTTTATTTCTTTGGGTCGTTCTCTCTTTCCTTCCTTTCCCAACTCCTCGACGATGATCTTTAGGTGTGATCACTAAGATAATCCAAATTGGGGGGGATTAGAAAATAAAGAATAGGACCACAACTTCACAAATGCTATTTTTCACTTTATTTGAACAATTTCACGAGCTTCTCGCTCTCTCCTGATACACATTCACTAATCACTACAAAAATAATTACTCTTCGCTCTCAAAGTTCCAAATAAAAACGATTCTCTTAGTAGCAAAACTTCCAACAAGACCTTTTCGCGACGATTAGAAAAACGCTATTAATATGGCGGCGAAAACCTATTTTCCTAGCGTCTATAATTCTTACCCACGTGGTCTTCTTCTTCTTAGCTCCATTTCTCTTACTCCCTTGGCTCTCCTCTCTCTTTTTCCTGGGTTATTTCTAAACGGCCCTGCCCTCTAACACTTTCTCTACTACTACCAGCCGCGCGACACACTTTCCTTACTGCTAGTGGGTCAGCCGGCAGTAGTAAGTTTTTCTAATTATCATATAATTGAATTCAACTAGCTCGGGGATCTCTCCGACAGGTGCCGTAACGATGTAGATTTTATAATTCAAGAAATATGACATTCCGATTACAGTGATGTGAAAAAGTTTTAATATTTTTAAAATTATTTTTTTAAAAATAATTTTAAAATTATCAGTTTTCAAAATCACTTTAATTCAATTTCTCGTCTTTTCCGATTTCAAAGTATTTTTTTATAATTTATTTCAGAATTATTAAAACTTTTGCACATCACTCCTCTTCTTTATTATATTTTAGAGTTATTCACAAAAAACTAGCTTAATTGATTTAACATTTTAAGAGAAAAGTGGTCGAAAAAATTAACATTGATTTCTGTAACAGTCACATGCTGTTAAACCCAATTAGAGAAAATCATTAGTTTCTACAATCAACGATAAAAGTACATTAATTGAAGTGTCAAATTCGGGTTAAAATCAGGTGTCACATTCGGAAATTCTTTCACAACCTTCTAAGGTCGAAGAATTGGAAGAAATTATTGCAATTCCAGAAAACGTGGAGGAAGATGATTAAGAAGATTTATGTGATAAAGATTATTTACCTCAAGATGATGAGGATGATTCTGATGGTGAATCCGGTGATGAATCCGATGATGAAGAAGAGGTCTTAAACGAAAGTTCTGAAAGTACCTTGAACTCTAGATTGCACGTCATTTAAGTAGATGTCATAAAAATGAACCTTCAGTAAAAAATTGCATGTCTATGAAAGAGACAAAAATGAGGCATAAAATACTTCCTGTTCTTAAAAACGACGATATTACTAACATTATTAAAAACGATAGGTTGATAATTCTATTTGGAAAATTGCTTTCGATAAAGCATAAAAAATCTGAACAAGATAATATGATATTGTCGCAGGATTTAATGAGGAAACGGAAAGTTACGAAGCCCTAAGCGTAGCATCTGATTTAGGAACGTCTATTAGAAAATGCAGCCTGATCCTCAAATGTGAATATATTACTGTTATGGATAAGACAAAGAAAGGATTGGTAGAAGATTTTATGGTTGTTTTTGACACTAAATTCGGAATTTATGTTAACAAAAATGTTGTTAAAACCCAAATCGACATGCAGCGAAAGAAACAAGTCATCCTTCCAAATGTAGAAAGATATAAGTAATTTAATGTCTTATTTAATAGAGCTACGTGATCAATCATTCCAGTCACTTCAAAAAACATTTTCGATCAAAAATTGGAAACTTTTAAGCGAGTCACTCTTGATATAGCTAATGGTATTTAACGAAAGACGTCGTGGTGAAATGCAGTTTCTTACTGTTGAATACTTCAAAAATCGATTAGAAATTAACGAAAGCGATGATTTGTATAAATACCTACCAGAAAGAGGAAGAAAAGCTTCCTCGGAATATAAGCGTATGCTTATACGTGGTAAAAAGGACCGACCAGTTCCCGTGTTAATTTGTCAACGATCTTTGGAATGCATGCTACTTCTTAAAAAGTTTCGGAAGCATGCAGGAATTCATAAAAAGAATACATATTTTTTCGCTGTGCCAGGTTGAGGTGGAAATAGATTGAAATCCTTTGATGCTTGTAATTTATTAAGAAAGTATTCAAAACTTTACGGCGCAAAAAGACCGGATACTCTTAGAGGCACGCAATTGCGTAAACACTTGGCTACAACTTGCTCTTTAAATTATTCGGAAAAACGGATCAGCGCAGTGGCAAAGTTTATGGGACACGATTTGAAAATACATAAAGACATATATCAGCAACCGACGGCGGCAACAAACATATTTAAAATGTCTGACGTCTTGAAAAAAGCACAAACTTCTAATATAGGTATTTATTTAACTCATTAATTACTTAAGCAGTATGGTGTTCCAAATGGCATCACGGATGAGGCCTTATAAATTTGCCCATACAAAGATCGTGGCAATAAAATTTAATTTAATTAAAAATAAGTTATTTGGAAATTGGACTCATGTTTCTCATGTGCGGGCCTTTGTATATATTTTCTGAAAATTTCAAATTAGTAATCAAGTATTAGCTGATTTAAAATTTGAAGAAATTTTACGCCGTCTTACACGATGTGAACGAATGTTTTTAAAATTTCAAATGGCGTGGTACTTAAATTAGTGTTAGTTTCATTGCTACAATCATCATAATTTCAAATTCTTATTCTGCACTATATCCTTCTCCAATGATAAGAAATCATTCTCAACAAGCGTAAACCTTTGCTTTTTGGGGATGATTTCTTGCCTTTAAAGCATAATATAGTGCGTGATATAATAGTATAAGTAGTATCTTCGCTATTGAAGCAAGATAAGTTTTTCCATGTAAACTAGATTTAACCTAATTTTATTCGGCATAATCTTGAAGTTACTTTCGAGTTACTTTAATCTTATTTGGTTTAATTCTCTCATTGACAGTTATCAGAGGTTTTACGCACATTAATAAACAACAAATTATGTAGGGCTCTGAATATAGCATTGAATATTTTGCTTCAAGTCATGATTACTTTTCTGAAAGCTCTGAGTACTGTATAATAGTATATTATGAGGCAAGCACGTAAGCAATTCTTTTTAGGTGAGGATGTCGTTTACAATACAGCTGTCATTAGTGCGACGTAGGTGAGACGAAAACGAACCAAAGGCGAAACGGGAGTGAGTCGGAGTCAAGCCGAAGTTTCGAGTTTCATTCAAAATTGATAAGACGAATTTACACTAATTATTATTTTTTAATAGATCGAAATGTGAAAAGGAATGCCACAGTTTCGGATAGCGATTTTAATGTTTCAACAGATGAATTGATTTCCAATCAAGCAAGGCACAGAAAGAAACGGGTTAAATTTTCTACTCAGAAAGAATCATCGGATTCCATAGCAGTGGAAAGCAAAGGTGTGTTTTTAGCTACATTATTAATTTTTATTTACTCTCCTAGCAAAAGCATGTTTTAAGGATTCATGGACAATATGCTTTATTGTCACACTTTCTTTCTTCCAACCTCTGCCTTAAGATCTAGGCGTAAACCTTATAGCCTACCTGAGTTAGGGTGATCTTTTAGTAATATTATTAATTAACTTTACTTTTTATCGTCCAAAGCTTTTTTATCCTACGTTCTGAGGTTTTAGACTATCAACCTTTTGACTTAAATCAGAGATTTCTCCGTTTTGATAAGATTTCTACTCATTTTTATGTATTGTTAATGATTACTTTTTGGTTTGGTTTGTTATGATATTGACGTTATACATTCCTCTGCCATGGTGTAAATGTCAGCTGTAGATTCTTCTGCAAGTACTGCACCTTAATGTGTGTTTTAAACGTTGCTGGTATCATCAGTTGTGGTCGATGATGGAATCACTGTTCGTTTTTTGCAACTTGTCGATCCCAACACTCTTTTACAATTTCAAACCATCTTTGAACACTAAAAACCAAATTACGTGATAAAAAACATAAGAAATTACGAAAAACTTACGTTTTGCCAAACACACTTTAACAATTCGGAAGAAATAATTGTCTTCCTTATTTACCCGCCATTTGTGAATTTTGGTTTTTGTTTCTAAAATCTTACTGTAAATACAAAATAAACGTATTTATTACTTAGTGAACTTAATAAAATTTCCCATAAGAAATCCCATTAGTAAAAAACAATCACTTTGAGAAGTTAAAAATGAAACAACTTATCTCTGTGTTGCTAGTTACCGCAGCAACAATTTTTCAAAAGCGAGTAACACAATTTATCGATAAATGGCGCCGATAGCATCAACTCTACCCGAAAACAGAATTTTGTTCCTAATAGCCCCGGTGTTCCTAATAGCCCCAGTTTACGGTATTCGGTTTTGTAGGGTTCATAAACCTTAGTGATGATCACTGAATTTATTGCACCTAAATTTTTGAATAAATTGCAATTTTAAAAACTCTGTTTCTACATAAAAAAAATCCGACAATCGCGAACACACAAGAAAACCTTTTACTTATAAAAATTCGCCATTAGAAGTGATTCTGTACGACATTAGCGAACAAAAAAGCTAACTTTGAGACATCTTTGAGTAGAGCAATACTGTCAACACAACTCTCACTTACCCACGATGCCGCTAACTCCAATAGCCTCCAGCTCACAATTCCCTCCTAGACGCCCCTGTAATTCTGTTCTACCAGAAGGCTTGGTGGTTACGATTTTTAATAACACCAAATAACTGATAATAAACTTCTCATCAATTAATTTCACTTTATTCCCTTCTTGTTACCAATGTTCATTTCCTCTTAATTTTGCTTAAGTGGTCCAACTTTTACAGAAATTCTCACTAATCAAAGCACTTTATTACACTAACACGAGACCAGTTGAATTTAATATGGATCAAAAAAATATAAGGGTATTGCCGATGATCAATTCCCTTTTGTCCGTCTTCTTCCATATTTCTTATGAGTAACATACTTTCGATTACTACTACACGAAAAAAGGAATGGTTGACACATCCTTACCTTCGGCGCTGGCATCGCTCGTTAAATAAAAATTTATTTAAAATGAATATTTTCGACATGTCGTTTTCACAACCGTTACTACGATAACCATTACTATAGCAACCGTTACTATGGTAACTATTATCATGGCAACCGTTGTTATGGTAATGTTTACCCTAACTTTCGCACGACACGCAGGAAAGGTGCGCAGGTGTCTTCAGGAGATTATAAATGTTTAAAATTCCGACTTTAGCGAAATGCCTTAATATTTTTCTAATAGAATTTTGAAAATTATTATCTGTTTATGAAGTTCGGTACCATATCCAGCAAAGTCTATATAAAATTAACAACCTATGAAATATTTTTAACTCTTCCGGTACCAGTGTTGATCTTTTTTTTAAATTACAATATTTAACCTTAAAGCACACTCTAGATGTTTGACACCTAATCTCAGCATTTACATTCTAACATCTTGTTCGAATTCGTGACAATTAAATATTTGTTCTTCACGGTATTTAATCGTCTCTGAAATTTGTTGATGATGTACGACCTACAGTTATATCGCTCAAAAAACCGGCAAAATTGTGAATTACGTTTTTAAGATAATTAATACTAAAAGCTTGCATTTTTTCAAATGTTCTTTTACCGGTTCCTTCAACCAATTAACAATGAACTTAAGAAAAGTTGCATGTAACTAAAACGAAAAACAAAATAATACTTACAACTTAATTTTATTTTATTTTGTGTTATGTAATTTTTGAAATTCCGTTTAGAATTACAATTACTTACAAAACTATATTTTTCGCGCAAATATTTACAATCTTCATTTAACCCTTATTTTTTACGAAGTTACTCTATGATGTTTAATTTAATTTTTTTTTCAAATTATAGATCAGAAAATGAAGAAAAATCGATGGACCCAGAATGAAATAAATACAGTTTTAAATGCATTTCAAAATAATATTCAAGAAAAGAGCCTACCATCCGTAGCAGAAATTGATGTATTAAAAAAACAAAATATGATTAGGCTTAAATCGGAGTGCAGCGACAATGAAGTCGTGGATTCACCATTATAATTTAAAGACAAAAGCCTAATCATTTCAAAATGGTTGAGAGCACAGATAAGAATTTTTTATTACTTATTTAAAATAATTTCATTTCTTTCTATTTTACACTACCAGTCAAAATTGAGAGACCACCCACTTTCAAGTAGTTGAAAAACATTTTTAAACATAAAATGTATGAAAACGACAATTTTTTTCTTTTTATCTTTTGAAATATGATAAAATTTTGAAAAGAACAAGATCTTTTAGAAGTCATTTGGCCAATATTTTATTGAGATATTTTTAAAAAATCGTCATTTCCAATGTTTTACAAAAATTTGAAGAACTTCTAAAATAATGAAAGCTCTTTAATGATCTTAGGCTTATTTTAAAGGTCATTTGCTACACTATAAAAATTGCTTATATTATAGAACTAACGTATAATTTTTTTCTTAGAAAATGCAGGCCGTCAAACTTGGATAAAAAAAATTGAAAAAATTTGGAACAATTTTTCTGTACTAAAAACTACTCTAGAAAATATATGAAACATCATATGATGTAGATTGTTCAAGAAAATTTAATAAAAAAATTACGCTTAAATTTAAAAAAAAAAATTTCTGGCAATAAGACTGTTTCAAGTTTTTAAAATTTTTTTGGTTTAAGTTTGACGGTCTGCATTTTCTAAGAAAAAAATTGCACTTAACTTTAACATGAACATAACCAGTTAAGTTATTCAGTTATTTATTTTAATAACAATTATATATTTGGGGCATTCTTTCTGAATCCGGCCACCCCCCTGCACACTTTATTTTTGAAGATAAAATGTTGTAAGTATACTCAAAATTTGCGTAAGATAGTCAAGTTTTTCATGCCGTCTGGCGAATTTTATTTCCATTTAGGGGTTGGGCAGTATGTTCAAAAAATCGCATAAACTACCCTAAAAATATGTCCAAATGAGTGAATAACAAAGAAAAATAAAGTAATCTTTCTTGTAACAGAGAAAAACATTTTATTTATGTAGTTTCAACACTGTAGCCTTAAAATAATAAAAACCACCCCTTAGAAATCACCCCCTAAACATAGGTTTAAAAAAGTTCCAATTTTTCTTTAAAAAATTAGTTAAAAAAATAAATAACATTTATGAGGGTCGTAATTTAATAAGAATATATTTTAATCAAATTTACCCCCATAAAAATAATTACCGATTAACAAAAATCATCCCCTGTACATTATTTGGTCAATTTTGTAATTATTCTCATGAACATAAACATAAAATATTTTTTATACATTCTATAAGTTATGGAATTTTCTCACAATATATTATGTTCGAACTCAAACTAATATTAATAAAAACAACCATTAAAAATCATCCCCTAATCATAATTTTTACAAATTTCCAATTATTCTTAAATAAATTGGGTACAAAAAATTTAAATACGGTTTCTGAGGTCTAGAATATTTGTTCTAAATATATTTCAATCAAATTAACCCCCATAAAAATAATGACTAATGAACAAAAATCATCCTCTGTACATTAGTTGCCCAATTTGGTAATTATTCTCCTGAACATCGTATTTAAATTTTTTGTACACAATTTAAAATTTCACAAATTTGTGAAAATTATGATTAGGGAATGATTTTTAGGGGTTGTTTTTATTCATATTAGTTTGAGTTTAAACATAATATATTGTGAGAAAATACCATAACTTATAGAATCTATAAAAAAAAAGTTATGTCTATGTTTATGAGAATTATTACCAAATTGACCAAATAATGTACAGGGGATGATTTTTGTTCATTGGTCATTATTTTTATGGGGAAAAATTTGATTAAAATATATTGAGAACAAATTCTGGACCTTAGAGACCGTATTTAAATTTTTGTACACAATTTATTTAAGAATAATTGGAAATTCGTGAAAATTATGATTTGGGGATGATTTTTAGGGGTTGTTTTTATTAATATTAGTTTGAGTTTGAACATAATATATTGTGAGAAAATCCCATAACTTATAGAATCTATAAAAAAAAGTTATGTCTATGTTTATAAAAATTATTACCAAATTGACCAAATAATGTACAGGGGATGTTTTTTGTTCATTGGTCATTATTTTTATGAGGGTAGATTTGATTAAAATATATTTAGAACACATTCTGGACCTTAGAGACCGTATTTAAATTTTTTGTACACAATTTATTTAAGAATAATTGGAAATTTGTGAAATTTATGATTAGGGGATGATTTTTAGGTGTTGTTTTTTATAAAATATTAGTTTGAGTTTAAACATAATATATTGTGAGAAAATACCATAACTTATAGAATCTATAAAAAAAAAGTTATGTCTATGTTTATGAGAATTATTACCAAATTGACCAAATAATGTACAGGGGATGATTTTTGTTCATTGGTCATTATTTTTATGGGGAAAAATTTGATTAAAATATATTGAGAACAAATTCTGGACCTTAGAGACCGTATTTAAATTTTTGTACACAATTTATTTAAGAATAATTGGAAATTCGTGAAAATTATGATTTGGGGATGATTTTTAGGGGTTGTTTTTATTAATATTAGTTTGAGTTTGAACATAATATATTGTGAGAAAATCCCATAACTTATAGAATCTATAAAAAAAAGTTATGTCTATGTTTATAAAAATTATTACCAAATTGACCAAATAATGTACAGGGGATGTTTTTTGTTCATTGGTCATTATTTTTATGAGGGTAGATTTGATTAAAATATATTTAGAACACATTCTGGACCTTAGAGACCGTATTTAAATTTTTTGTACACAATTTATTTAAGAATAATTGGAAATTTGTGAAATTTATGATTAGGGGATGATTTTTAGGTGTTGTTTTTTATAAAATATTAGTTTGAGTTTAAACATAATATATTGTGAGAAAATTCCATAACTTATAGAATGTATGAAAAAAATTTTATGTTTATGTTCATGAGAATAATTACAAAATTGACCAAATAATGTAAAGGGGATGATTTTTGTTCATCGGTAATTATTTTTATGGGGGTAAATTTGATAAAAATATATTCTTATTAAATTACTACCCTCATAAATGTTATTTATTTTTTTAACCAATTTTTTAAAGAAAAATTGGAACTTTTTTAAACCTATGTTTAGGGGGCGATTTCTAAGGGGTGGTTTTTATTATTTTAAGGCTACAGTGTTAAAACTACATAAATAAAATGTTTTTCTCTGTTACAAGAAAGATTACTTTATTTTTCTTTGTTATTCACTCATTTGGACATATTTTTAGGGTAGTTTATTCGATTTTTTGAACATACTGCCCAACCCCTAAATGGAAATAAAATTCGCCAGACGGCATGAAAAACTTGACTATCTTACGCAAATTTTGAGTATACTTACAACATTTTATCTTCAAAAATAAAGTGTGCAGGGGGGTGGCCGGATTCAGAAAGAATGCCCCATTTGTATTCCGTTTTATTAAAAGGTCACTCCAAGGATTGCAAATATTATGCAGTTATACATAATTGTAATGCGTATAATGGACAAGGTATTCTAATGAATTTTTAAATCTAGATGCTCTTATAATTAATATCAGTTAAATGTTTACTATATAGCACCTAATGACCAAGATGTATTTATTGACTAAGCTCGATTTATATAATTCACTGATTAACAATGATACTGACAGTAAATTAATATGAAATTTAAATAATTGAAGTAGTTTCATGTTTATCATTAAGGGAGTGTGGTCCAAAGTTGGCTTCCTAAGCCATTTGGTAGAACAATATTGAAAATATCAAATTTAATCACGTTAGCAAGTGCATAATTGTGTTCAGTGATTGCTTTTCTTCAATATTGTATTACATAGAGCAATATAGAATGGTTTTTATAGTATCAATATAATGCATAGTAAAAAATTGTATTTTTTTTTAAAATAGTGGTCCTAAGTTGACCCCACCTTTTATTCTCTTGAATCTAAGAAAGAAACGCATATTCTTTTCGATTTAGCAGAAATTTAATACATTTAAGAAAATAAATACACATTATTCAACTATTTTCGTTTAGAAAATAAAGCATTGTTCTATTACAATAATAATTCTTGTCGTGGTATCTTCTGTTATATCCCAAATGTATAGTTTTTGATCATTTGTCTCTTAAAATATAACAAAAATTGTATTTTTATCCCACATGCACAAAAACGGCGCTTTCTGATAGCAGTCGACAGGGAGGAAAGTCATTCATTTCTTCGATCGTATGAAAATGGCGGCCGTGTTCTCCCAAGGGCAAGAAAATTAGCTGTTCACATGCATTTTTCTTGTCCAAGGGAGAAGACGGCCGCCATTTTCATACAAATCGAACAAGTGAATGACTTTTACTCCCTGTCGTCTGCTATCTGAAATCGCCGCTTTTGTGCATTAGGAATAAAAAATATCGTAAGTAACACGAGAATAAAGGCAGCCTATTTCTTTACGATGATTTTTGTGACACTCGTTCCGGTCTCGGGGCGCCTACGGCGCCCTCGACCTCCACTCGTGTCACAAAAATCACCGTAAAGAAATGGCTACCTTTCTCCTCTTGTTGCTTAATATACTATTTTTGTGATTATTTATAAAATATGACGAGGAAAAGCAGTGATGTATAAAAGATTAAATATTTTTAAAAATTAATTACTATAAAATACTACAAAATTATTGGTGGCAACGGTCACTTTTATCAACACTTTTTTTTACCAGTTTCAAAGTGTTTTATAGTAATAGATTTTTAAAATATTAAAACATATGCACATCATTGCCCTTTTATATTATATTTTTATAAAAAAATATAATTGCATTC
Source organism: Leptopilina heterotoma (assembly GCF_015476425.1). NCBI lineage: Eukaryota > Metazoa > Arthropoda > Insecta > Hymenoptera > Figitidae > Leptopilina > Leptopilina heterotoma. The sequence goes on along the minus strand of NW_025111123.1, from coordinate 203,643 downwards.
ACAATGTGTAGAGAAATCTTAAATAATAATTATGTCCATAAATGATGTCATTGTTTGTTAAATATCAGACTACGAAATTATAAATTCGCCCAGTACATCATCTCTAAGAAATGCAGAGGGCCAACTTTACCCACAATGCCAACTTAGGACCACTTTCCCCTACTTATTACCCTATAAACATTTAACTGATTTAAATTGATGTTCAAGATGTGAAATGTAAACAAACTAAACATTAAAAACGCAATTTTGTTACACCCTTTTTTCTCATAAAAATTAAAAATTTTTACTTATTGCAAAAATTGTAAGTTAGGGTGTCAAAGTTTACAATGAGATCATATTTGACTTTGAGCATTAAAAAGCAATTATTAAAATAAAAAATTAAAATTACCTGTAAAATAGAACATTTGACGCGTCGTAAAAATTAAACTGCTTGAGTATAACAAACGCACGGACCCTGTGAAAGACGTAGAGAGCGATTGGACCTTCAAAAATGGAAATAGAAAATTTTTGAATGTCCTATCGCTTGCTTTGTTTACATTTCACAACTTAGACATGCCCTTAATTTTGAATATTATAGAGTGTCGGAGCTGTCTTTATATTAATGACAAGACGCACTATGAAATTGTACAATTCAATTTTCCGTACACTTCAAAGACGCTGTGGGTCTTTGAAGTTAGGTTTAAAGAGTGTAATGGCTGATGGTGAAACTGTTCTTCATAGCAGTATACGGAAATTGTTCCCTAATTGTGAAACATTTATTTTTTGGTATCATAGCCAAAAGGTAACAAGATTAAAATTTTAAATATTCTTTTCAACTAATTTTAATATTGAAAGTCTAACTCTTGAATCGAAATATCTCAATTATTTCATCAGATTTGTGATTAGCGTACCAAAATACATTGTGGTGGATTTTTCTGTTTTACCACACTATACATTTCTTCTTTGTGTGACCTGTAATATTTAGGGTTCAAATTCTTATCTTAAATTTAGTATATTAATAATTTGAACTTGAAGATTTGATTGTTTAAAGTGATTTCTAAGGCTAAGCGAAGAAATTGGAATTGGGTTGGTTTAAAAAACATAACAAGTAAAATTCTCGATTTTGTTTGTTGCTTAGCATTGATTCCACCAGATCGATTTAACGAGGGAATACAATTAATGTATAAAAAGGCGACGAATAATGATGCTCATTTGCAAAGAAAGTTGTTAAAATTTATAAGGTACATGGAAAGATATTGGGGGAGAAAAAAAGACAAGTTATGCGTCGGCAATCTGCCCCATAGAACTAACAATCTATGCGAAACATTAAACAGCAGATTAAAATCAAGACTGGGTGGTTGTCATTCTCCTATTTGGAAATTTGTTGGTACGTATATTTAAATATTAATAATAAATAAACAAATAATGGAAAATCTATGTTATTCTTTAACTAACAAACAGCTCGCACTTTACATGAATGATATCTCTTTCGATTTTATCAATTTTTGAAACATTAATTTTTATTTAATTGTATATTGTTCTGACGAAAATGTTTTAAGTTAAAATGCTAATATTAAAGGACTTTAACTAAGCATCAATGATATCTAGTTTCCATCATTTTTTTAATTTAGTACTATATAATGCCCAGATTTATACTCGACAAATTTTTAAGTCTTTCACAACTTTTCGAAAAATAACTTTATCTCTCTTTTGTTCGATCTTGGGACCGTCACTTAACTGCTATTTCATTTTTTTTAATTTTTAATAAGACTTAAAAACTATTTCAATCTCATTAAAATAGCTAACGTTGTTATTCTTACACAGGCCCGCCGCTAGCCTAAAGTGCACCCCTGAGCAATTTTGATTTTGCTATCCATTACCCTGTATTTTTACTATTTTTTCAAATCGAAGTAGGTATATGGATAGATATTTCTAGCCTATAACTTCGAACGACATTATTTTAACTCTAGCGCGTGCTGTAATTATGTTCTAACTCTGAAACGTCCGTGTAAATCGTCTCAACTCGAACAGCGCGCTTTATTCTGCTTCTCAACTCTAGAACGCGCCTATTAGACATTGCAGAGTGACTTAAATTTTTTTTCAGATTTATTTTTAACATATCATCACACGTCTTAGAATATTAAAGTTTGAAAACGATTTTTAAATTACTCTATAATGTGTAATAATAATCGCATTCTCAAAATGCTAATTTCACAGTTACTACATTATACAGCGGCGTTCTTTTCAATTTTTATATTATAAATTTTTTTACTATAAGTAATGTAAATACATTTAAAATTTATTTCTTTTCTGTAGTATTACTACAAAAAGTCATTGTAGATGAAGAAATCAAACTAGAAAATCTCAATGATGGAATGATTGTGGGAGAACCAAGAAAGCCAAGGGATTTACAAAGAGACTTAATTATCGGTTTGGAGAGCAGAGCTTTAGATTATAGAGGGTCAGTTTTAAGAATATATTAAAAAACCGCTGCCAAGTTGTATATTTTTTTTATAATTTTGGTGCTCATTTCATGAACACTTCACTTCCTCATGCAGATAAAAATAATAGAAATATATAAATAACTTTTTATAAATATGGTAAAAGTGATTAAATTTTGAGTCAATCAATGTATTTTTAAATACCCTACAAGATAGTTACAATAATTTAATAGTTAAATAAAAATTTTCAAACAAAAAAGTTGAGAAAATGTCATTTTTTACAATTTTTGGTTTTTAAAATACCAATAATTTTAAAATTTATTATCGAATTAGGTTCAAAAATAGGTCAATCGAAGCGTTTTTTAATGCTCTACAAGTTGATAACGATAATTTTAAAGTTACTTCTACGTTTTTCAACAAAATTTTCAATAAAGTCTTATTTTCCAAAATTTTTGGTTTTTAAAAGTTTAATAACTCCGGTTAATATAGACGAAAAATTTTCAATTAGGGCTCAAAAGATGCGTCTAAAAAAACTCTACAAAATTATGGAAAAACATTTATTGGTGTCCAAACATTTTTTTTAAGTTATGGGCACAAAACGTTTTTTTGCAAAATTAAAAATAAAAAAAAAATTTAGTTAAACTTTATTAATATATCAGAAAGTACTCTCACTTTATGTCCGCCGGTGAGATCTACAATTTAAAAAAAATTTAACCCAAAAGCTCTTCATGATTTCCAGATATTTATGAAAATGTGATGTTTACACACACACATACATACGGAATAACATTTTTTTAAAATGTCATTTTTGAACTCCTGAGGTCAAATAACATAAAGATATGTTAAAAAATCGAACTCGAAAAATTTTGGTATTACAATACTTCCTCTATGAGGAAGTAATATATTTATAAGATAGTAACAATTTTAGGGAAAGCTGCATAACTTAAGACAATAGCTGTTATGAATGGCTGAAATACAACATTTGTTCTGTCCCATTTTTTAGATGCATCTTTACCAAGTCTAATTATAGAATTGGAGTTTCTATTAATAAGTGGAATCGCAGTAAAATGAAACTCTTTGAGAATATTTGACAACTTAAAGAAACATTTTTCATTGAACGGTAAACAAACCTTTGGGATTTGGCTGTAAATACTAATTTTATTTCAATTATTGTTGTTACTATTATTAACCTGAGAAAATTTTATATGGTTTGTACGAATTTTTATATGTTTATCAATAAAATCTAAAGGATAGTTATTGTTTTTCAAGATGGATCTTATCTTCTTTAAGTTATCAAAATAAAACTCTTTGTTGGACAATGAAATCGCTCTATCAATCAGATTGTATACAATATTCTTTTTTTGTTGGATTGGATGATCTGAAAAATAATTAATGAGTCTATCCGATGAAGTTGGCGTTTGATACCAATTTGTGGCAATTTTGTTGTTTTTTCTTGTAAGTTTTAAATCAAGAAAATTAATTGAGTTATCCTTTTCTTTCTCAATTGTAAATTGTAATTTTTGATTGTAGGCATTAAAAGTATTGATGACTAAGTTGACATGTTCTTTTTTTACAGCTAATATTGTTTCATCAACATATCTAAAATAAAAAAGGGGGGTACAATTGTGCTCCTCCTTTAATTTTGTTAAACAATCAGTTTCCAGATCATCCATTACAATGTCTAAAACGAAGGCTGTAATTGGTGAACCCATCGGTGTACCATAAATTTGTCGGTAAAATTTTTCACCAAGAGAAAAATAGGTGTTGTTAAATACAAATTTAGTACAGTCGATAATATCTGAGAAAGGAATCTTACATTTCTGTCTTATAGAATGAATACGTCGATCTAAACTCTGAATGCCCAGTTCACAAGAAACGTTTGTAAACATAGAACTTACGTCGAGAGAAATAAAAGTATAATTATCGTCCATAACAAGATTGCTTAGTTTGTTTTTAAGTTCTAAACTATTATTAATATGTGATCGAGGTAGAGTAATACAATTTTTTAATGAATTATACAATATTTTTGCAAGAAAATGTGTTGGACTGTTTATTAGAGATATAATTGGACAAAGTGGAATATTTTCTTTGTATATTTTTAGAAGTCCATATGCCATCGCTAATACAGTGTCAGTCAGGGTTAATTGATTGGTATGGTAGTTTTTGTCAAGAAATTTATTTTCATTCAGATATTTTAAAATGCTTGATGTTTCTTTGATTAGTTTTTTAAGCGGATTCTTTTTTATAAGTTCGTATGTTGACACGTCAGAAAACATATCCAACATTTTTTTATTAAATTCAGACTTTTTTTAATACAGTCACGTTGTCTTTATCGGCTGGAGTGAAAAAACATCAGGATTACTCTTTAAAAAACTTTTTGTGCTTTGTAATTTTTTAGCAAATGACCTATCTTGGTTTTTTGAAAGATTTTTATTATTTAAATTATTTAACAGGACATCAGAAAATTTTCCCCTTAGATTATTCTTTGAGTTTTCATTAATGTCGAGTGTAGATAAAAAAGACTCTAGGTTTTTAATAGAATTTACAACATCTTTTCTGCCAATGTTTTCTGTAAAACAGAAATTAGGGCCAAGAGAAAATCAATGAATATTAAATCAATGAAATCAACGATATTCATTTACATGTCGCTTTTTTACAAAAATGTCTGAACAGCTATAAAGAAAAGATTGTGAATTCTAATTTTGATGACCTGTCCCGCGAAAGATTTTTTGAGTTTACTAAGATAAAATTTACTCCTATTTTAAATTCTAATAACAACATTCATAAAAATAAACTAAAAACATTAACAAAAAAACAATTTAATAAACCTCAACTTAGCCGTGATTCTTGGTATAAAAATTTGACTGATATTGAAGTTCCTTTAGAAGTGGTGGAAGTTGCATCTCTTGGCCCTAATTTATGTTTTACAGAAAACATTGGCAAAAAAGATGTTGTAAATTCTATTAAAAACCTAGAGTCTTCTTTATCTACACTCGACATTAATGAAAACTCAAAGAATAATCTAAGGGGAAAATTTTCTGATGTCCTGTTAAATAATTTAAATAATAAAAATCTTTCAAAATACCAAGATAGGTCATTTGCTGAAAAATTACAAAGCACAAAAAGTTTTTTAAAGAGTAATCCTGATGTTTTTTTCACTCCAGCCGATAAAGGCAACGTGACTGTATTAAAAAAAAGTCTGAATTTAATAAAAAAATGTTGGATGTTTTCTGACGTGTCAACATACGAACTTATAAAAAAGAATCCGCTTAAAAAACTAATCAAAGAAACATCAAGCATTTTAAAATATCTGAATGAAAATGAATTTCTCGACAAAAACTACCATCCCAATAAATTGACCCTGAATGACACTGTATTAGCGAAGGCATATGGACTTCCAAAAATACACAAAGAAAATGTTCTACTTCGTCCAATTATATCTCTAATAAACAGTCCAACAGATTTTCTTGCAAAAATATTGTATAATTCATTAAAAAAATGTATTAGTCTACCTCGTTCACATATTAATAATAGTTTAGAACTTAAAAACAAACTAAGCAATCTTGTTATGGACGATAACTATACTTTTACTTCTCTCGACGTAAGTTCTATGTTTACAAACATTTCTTGTGAACTGGTCAATCAGAGTTTAGATCGACGTATTCATTCTATAAGACAGAAATGTAAGATTCCTTTCTCAGATATTATCGACTGTACTAAATTTGTATTTAACAACACCTATTTTTCTCTTGGTGAAAAATTTTAGCGACAAATTTATGGTACACCGATGGGTTCACCAATTTCAGCCTTCGTTTCAGACATTGTAATGGATGATCTGAAAACTGATTGTTTCACAAAATTAAAGGAGGAGCACAATTGTACCCCCCTTTTTTATTTTAGATATGTTGATGACACAATAGGGGCCGTTCAAAAAATACGTAACGCTATTTTTCGGAAATTTAGACCCCCCTCCCCCCATGTAACGCAATGTTGTATACATTAGCGCCATTTTTTCTGCTGACCGTAACAAATAGCTTGACCCCCCCTCCCCACAAAAAGCGTTACGTATTTTTTGAACGGCCCCATATTAGGTGTAAAAAAAGAACATGTTAACTTAGTCACCAATACTTTTAATGCCTACAATCAAAAATTACAATTTACAATTGAGAAAGAAAAGGATAACTCAATTAATTTTCTTGATTTAGAACTTACTAGAAAAAACAACAAAATTGTCACAAATTGGTATCAAAAGCCGACTTCATCGGATAGACTCATTAATTATTTTTCAGATCATCCAATCCAACAAAAAAAGAATATTGTATACAATCTGGTTGATAGAGCGATTCCATTGTCCAACAAAGAGTTTCATTTTGATAACTTAAAGAAGATAAGATCCATCTTAAAAAACAATAACTATCCTTTGGATTTTATTGATAAACATATAAAAATTCATACAAACCATATAAAATTTTCTCAGGTTAATAATAATAACAACAATAATCGAAATAAAATTAGTATTTACAGTCAAATCTCGAAGGTTTGTTCACCGTTCAATGAAAAATGTTTCTTTAAGTTGTCAAATATTTTCAAAGAGTTTCATTTTACTGCGATTCCACTTATTGATAAAAACTCCAATTCTATAATTAGACTTGGTAAAGATGCATCTAAAAAATGGGACAGAACAAATGTTGTATACAAGTTTGACTGTAAAGATTGTCCTGCAACATATATAGGTGAAACAAAACGGTCATTGTTAACTCGCATAAATGAACATAAAAAAGTAAATGATAACTCTATAGTTTACCGCCATCGAAATTATTGTAATCATGACTTCGATTAAGAAAATGCCAAAATTTTGGACAATGAACCAAATTTTATAAATCGACGAATATCTGAAATGATCCATATAAAAACAAATCATTCCACTATTAATAGAAAGGAAGATATTTTCAATCTATACAGAACTTTTCTTCCTCTTCTAAAACGTTTAGACTCTTGTCTATAATGACACAACAATAACACAACTTGCCCCCTCTATGATAAAACTGTGTTTACATTCAGTTCATTGACTTTTTCTTTATCTTGATTCTTTTGACTTTCTCGAAATAGCAAATTTTAATTTATTTCAGTTGACACTGAACTAGTAAGCTGAAATGTCTTCCTTTCAAAGAAATTTTTCATTTTTAATTTTGATATATGTGGAAATTGTTATAAAAAAATATTTTTTCTCAATGAAATCTTTTTAATATTGACGAGTTAGAACCCGATTTTTATGTTTTAACGAATCTGGTAGGATATTCTTTAAACATATTTTCAGTTAGGTGTATAATGTTGTTTTTAAACCTTTTAAATATTAAAGTGTTTTTCTGTTTAAATAAATTTAGCCTGATGAGGTTGGCAAACCTTAGCCAACGAAACGTCGCAATTTTGATGATACATTGAATTTTTCAATTCTTCACCTTCCCACACTGCAAAAAATGGCGTCTAAAAATAAGACGTTTAGACGTTTATAAACGTCTTCTGTAAATAAGCGTCTTATTTGACCGTCTTAAATAAAAAACATAACCTCCGAATACATGCATTTTAGAAGGCAAATAAGACGCTTATAAACGTCTTAAATGTGACCACATAAACGTCTCAAACCAAGACGCCCTTTTTTTACAGTGCATGATCATTTATTTTAGTACTAACAATTAAACTATGGAAGGATTTAACGCTTATCACTCAACTTTATTAATTTGTTGTCCAAAGGATAAAATATTGAAAGGAAGAATCTCTTTAAGTCAAGCTATCGTAAATTGATTCGGAGTGATATTTAATTACAATAGTTTATGTAATCAAAAGTTTTCTTAATTAATTATGGAACTATAAATAATTACATAGCAGATTACACCGGCACACAAAATAAAATTTGGATATTATTTTTTAATTCAATTTATTGTTATATATCTTTAAAATCATTTATATTATTAATTGTTAGAATACTAGTCTTTTAAAAAGTAAGTTAATTGACAACCATGTAGAATAAATTTAATTTCAAATCAACCCAAGCATATAAAAGCATCGCAACGCAGCGACGCTATGCTTGAGGATATTTGACACCCTGATAACGTCAAATACCTTACCGAGAGAATGCCTTTAGCTAAGAAATGCTTATAAAAAATGTTAGAAGGACAAAAGAAATTATTATTTCTTTTCTCCTTCTACTAAATAATAAATATAATAAATAGTCATTAATAATTGTGCCGGCGCAGTCAACGCTGCCTACATCGAACCTTGTGGCAAATAATAAATATAAAATTTGTATCCAAATTTCAATTCTATAGAACATGCAGAAGGCGCAATGTTGCAGCCAATGTATATATATATATATATATATATATATATATATTCTATTTGTCATTGCTGTTTAGAGCTAAGAAAATACATTGCGAGGTTGTGCGTGTGTGGGGATGGTCGGCGGCAACACACACATGCCTGCGCGACCGCCGTTTATGAACACCAGCACACTCACTGGTTTCCCCGGCTACAGAACTAATACCTTGAAGGCTTTCATGCTACGGACACCAACACAAGCGCGCTATGCTTGCCTCTAATCGCTGCCTGGTTGTGCGTAGAACTTTCCTCTTCCCTCGGGGCCCATAAGCTGTAGACTACAGCTTCAAAACAAACGCACGTGCGTTACAGCTGACGTAAACTACAAGGCGGCATGCCTTATGACACTTGAATTTATGAATCAAGTCAAGTGCACACAGAAACAATTTAACAATAGTTAAACATTTTGTTGTAAACATTGTTGTTACAACAAAATGCCGGAGGACATTAGGTTGTATGTATATGCATATATATATATATATATATACTACTCGATATGTAAAATGCATATACAAGCAACCTATAAAAAGTAGGAACAATATAATTACAATAAATAAATTATATACACTATTATAACTAAGATAAATAATAATTCTATTAATTAAACAATATAATTATTATTTAAATTCTGAGTTATTTCAAATAATATTTCAAAAAAGTATCATGTTAACAGACCGTTTCCGTTCTCACGGACCCACCGTGAGATCCAAAACGTCAGCAAAAATGCATAGACCAATGGGCCCATGACTTACTCCTACTACTTACTCCTACTCCTAAAAATCTTCCCCGCTTTGCACCAAAGGCAAGGGTTAGAGGCTTGTCGCAAAATTTCAATCATCGCAGTACGAATTCTCGCTTCTTCTCGAAGACACCTCTCCTGGGTCTAACCTAGAAAGTGTTTTGGGACAGAGAAATTTCGCGACAAAAAGCCCGTCCGCGACCCGGAACCCGATTTGCATGAATTAGGGCAGACGTTAAAATTTTCAAATTCTCTGAGCCGGTGGAGTCCAGTGCGGGCTGATTTTGGGGAGATTTTGGAATTGTTAATCTATTAAACAGTTCTAAAATCTTGTTATTTATAACCGGCCGGTTGCATAGATATTGCCCGCGTCCGTCTCAAATATCGGTGGCCCACGAGCGCGATCAAAACCAATTATCGAATTATCGGTTGCATAGATATTGCCCGGACTAATTCGGTAAACGGTAGATCCGCAGTGAGTTTTACACAGTTGCGTGAGACGGCCGGTTGCATAGATATTGCCCGCGTCCACTCGCCACAAGTGCAATCTCGCAAACGAAAGAAAATTGCGCGAATCTTACGTCGCGATTTTCGGTAGAAACAAGAACAAAAGAATTTTCGCCCGACGGATGCTTTGTGATTCAAAAGAGGAATAGCTCCGCCGGTAGTTTGTAAGTAAATAAGTATCGTTTCAATTTACATATTCTAACACACATACATTTTCTATTTGTAACACACTATAATCATTCTGTATTCAAAAGGTATTTTTCTATTCTAAAATAAATCATGTATTCATAGAATCAATTTCTTTACTTACCTAACTAAACCCTAAATTCAAATCATCTTAAAAATAGTGCATTTAACGAATCAGAAGGTAACTTTTAAAAGTAGGATAACGTCCCCACAAATTAAACAGAATAATAAAACATTCTGGCAGCTTGGTGCCTCCCCAAATCGAGATAAAGGGCCATCTCAAAAGCCTAATTAATAAATTTATTTCTGGTTTGTAACATTAATAAATTAAAAAATTTATGCCAAATTGCAAAAATTAAAAAAAAAATTTAATTTTTTGAAAAATTCATAACTTTTGTTCAGCTTAATATTTTTTCATCAAATATAGCTAATATTTTAAGTTAGACCAAAACCTAAAAGATTGACACATTTTACTTCAATCGGTCAAGACGTTTTCAAGTTATACGCGAACAAAATTTTGCGGACATACACTACCGTCCAAAAGTATCAGGACGATTGCATTCGACTCTATGAAAAAACATGCCATTACTTTTTCAATCTAATCTCGGGAATAAAAGGAGGAACAAAAAAAACTTAAATACGGTTGGAAAGCTGATTAAATTTTGCGTAAAATAAGTCATCTTTGAAGTCATTTCGTTATTTATTTTTTAAGTTGTAGAGTGAGCAAGAAATAAAAAAAATTATCAAATTTTCCAATTTTTGACTCTGGACTTCAACTTTTTCAAAAATCTAGAAAAATTTAGAAAAAGTTTTTCTGAAAACACAGAAATTTTCGTTAGAATTTCAGCTTTAAAATAAGCGACGACTTAATTAATTGGAAATGGTATTATATTTTTACGCCGAGTGTGGTTCGTGTGTTTTCGGAAACGTTCGTATCTCTGTTTACGTTGGTATATTAGCAACAACATAAAATTACATCAATGAAATTATTTAAGTAAATTATATAAAAATGCAATATAGGTGTATGTATTGTGGAGAAAAAGTTAATGCAAATCGATTTTTAATAAAGTAAGTATACAAAAGCAATAAAATTATTAAATTGCGTATATTTTTATATACTATTTACATGTTTTTTAATTTGAAGGTTATGTGGTGTTTTTTTAAATTCTTAACTAATTCTTGTTGAAGTTTACTATTAATTAAATTTACTAAATTTCGTGAAATTATTTTCAGTTTTAAATTTACGTTTTTTCTTTTTATCATTGCAGGTTTCCTTTAACTAATGACACTCTATTAAAGTCATGGTATAAAAATTTAGGTTTAGATTGTGACTATCCACCACATAAATCTTGGAGACTATGTTCTGACCATTTTACAAAAGATGGTATTAAATTGGATAACAAAAAATTAATTTCAGAAAGCATTCCAAATTTATTCAACAAAAGAATATGGAAATATTGCGCTTGTTGTGGCGTACATCAGTATCAAGCAAACTGTCCATCATTTCACACGTAAGTTTCAAAATTAAAACTCTTTTTTATTTTCAGCAATATTCGTTTATAATAAATAATATTTATCTTTCAATTATCGGAATAAAAATTTTATCTTATTACAATACTGAAAGAAAATATTATTAAATAAATAAAATATATAGGTTTCCTGAAAACGATGCGGTTCTTTTGAAAATGTGGTTAAAATCAACACGATCGAAAGGGATAATCCCATCGCAGACAAGCTTGATTTGTTCGAATCATTTTGAAAATGATTGTTATCGGAATCACGAGCGTCGAAAGGGATATTTAAAAAAAAGCGCAGTACCAACAGTTTTTGGAGAAATATCATCAAACGGTAAATAAAAGTAATTAAATTATTTTTAGAATAAGTTTCTTATTAACAAAAAAATTAATTTTTATGAGGCTCAAGTCAGCAGAGTTTTTAAAAACGAAAAAAGTAATGCAACGATTTACTTTACTTTTAATTCAAATTCATATTATTTTTAAGAAATTTTTTTTTAATAATTTTAATATAGTCTATTTATATTATATTATTGTATCCTATTGTAACAATTATTATATTTTTATACAATTTCATTAATATTTGTTCACATGAAAATTAGAAATGAATGTAACATACAAAAATTTTTTTTTTGATTTTTTGTTTTAAAGTAAAAATTAAATTATGAAAATTTATTTTAACACAATTGTAAATTTATTTTCCGGAAAATGAAAAAATGGTAAAACTGTAGGAGGGTTAAAAACGTTGCCGACTTTAGCCTCATATACTTTTTTCAGACTTACACCAAGAGAGTGAAAGACTGACACCTGACTTAGAGAATCCAATTGTGCCCGAGACGATACCTATTGCTTATGACGATGAACAGACATCTGTTCAAGAAGAAATGATGGTTGTTGAAGATGCACCTTCAATAGACTGCAATGATAATAATAATTCAAGTTGCAGAGAAGAACAGATAACAGTACAATGTACTTCTGCAGATCATAATTATGCCACTTTACCAGGGAAATTAAAAAGAAAGTTATTAGAGGTACAAGAAAGCAACAAGAGATTGAAAACTGCTCTTCGAAATAATAATCAAAAAATTGTTCGAATGGAAAAAAAAATATCCAGCTTGAAAGACATAGTAAGTGAATTAAAAAAAACTAAACCAATGTGTGAAACTGGCTTTGCATGCTTAGAATCAATAGCTAATAATGACAGTAGCAATGATGTGAGTCAATTTTTAGAACGTTATTGTAAAAATGCACCTAAAAACAGTAACAGGTAGTCGTAAAACTTGCTTTAAAAGTCGACAGGGTTTGAATTCTAAAATTAAAATTTCTCGTGAGCAGTATCCTCCTTCACTTCGTTCATTCGCAATGACGCTTCATTTTTATTCCCCAAAAGCGTATAGTTTCATTCGTCGAAAATTCTGTTTTGCTTTGCCTCATCCTAGTTCTTTAAGAGCATGGTACTCAACAATCAATGGTGAACCAGGGTTCACTGTGGAAAGTTTCGATGCTCTTAAGCATAAGGTTGAGCAAGCTAGAAGTCAAGGAAAAGAAGTTTTAGTATCTCTGATGTCAGATGAAATGGGTATTAAAAAAGGTCTTCAATATTTACCAAATGGATCTGTAAGAGGTTACGTTAATGTAGGTACTGACATTCAATCAGATGACACTCTTCCTTTGGCGAAAAATGCTCTTGTGCTTCTGGTAGTTTGTCTTCATGAATCGTGGAAAATACCAATAGGGTATTTTCTAGTTAATGGAGTAACTTCTAAAACTCATTCTTCGTTAATCACTGAGGCCCTTATTAAATTACATGAAATTGGTGTTAAAGTAACTTCTATAACTTTAGACGGCCCTCAGGAACATTTTTCTACTATGAAATTACTTGGTGCTAATTTTAATATGCCTGATCCAAAACCTTTCTTTAATCATCCCATCTCTGGAGAAAAAGTGCACGTTATTTTAGATCCATGCCACATGCTGAAACTCATGAGAAATTGTTTAGGTGACATGAAAGTTTTAAAAGATAAGGACGGAAATTTAATTTGTTGGAAGTTTATAGAAGAATTAGCTAAACTACAAGAAGATGAAGGCTTAAGGGCTGCAAATAAAGTTAGAATGGTGCATATTTTGTACTTTAAAAGTAAAATGAAAGTGAATCTTGCTGCCCAAACACTTAGTAGTAGCACTGCAGATGCTATAGATTTTTGTTCTCGTGTTTTAGAAATTAAATCATTTGAAGGATCAGAAGCAACTGTAAAATTCATCAGGGTTGTTGATAGATTGTTCGATTTTTTAAACTCTCGCAGTCCTTACGGGCGTGGATTTAAAGCTCCTTTGCGGAAAAGCAATGAAACATTTTGGCGTCAATCGATTCTAGAAGACATAGAGTATCTAAAGGGTATTACGAATTTGGAAGGTACACCAATGTATAAAACCCGTAGGTACGTACCATTTGTTGGTTTCATAACAGCTGTTGAATCTGTGATATCTCTTTTTGATACTCTTGTTTCACCACCTCAATCTCAGTTATCATATTTACTCACATATAAATTCAGTCAGGACCACTTGGAGCTCTTTTTTGTGCAATACGAAAATGTGGCGGTTGGAGCCCAAATCCAACTGCCTCGCAATTTGTGTCTGCGTATAAGAGACTCTTAGTACGCCAAGAAATTGAAGCAACTAATGGAAATGTGATCGCAATGGATTCTACATACCCAAAATATGAGGGTATGTAGAAAGTACGGTTTGCAGGCTATGGAAAGCCTTGATGATGACAACTTCATGAATGAGTTTGAATACAGTATTCCTACAACTTTATCAAGTTTTTCAGAAACTACGATAGGTTATATTGCTGGATGGGTGATAAGAAAACTTATTTATCAGAAACAATCAGTGATATGGTGTGAGTCTTGTCGTCAAGCTCTTCTTCAATCAGAATCTCAAAGATTGTCAGATAATAGGTTGATCGAAGCAAAAAGTAAGGGAGGGTTAATATTTCCAAGTCAGTCGGTGGTCAAAATTTGTAAGGTTACGGAAATATTTTTTCGAAATTCCCTTGCAAAATTCGATGGAATGATTCCTTCAGAAAAAAACTTTCCGGCATTGCTTTGCTCTTCTGTTTTGCAAAATGTTTTACAACCTCCATGCACATTATTTACCTCATTAAATGATCACATGTTCGACAACTCTATAGAAGAGGTCAATCATATTTATTTGCTATCGAAACAAGTTTGTAAAACGTACATTCAGTTACGTATGTTTGCAGCTACAAAGTCAGCTACGTATAAACTGACAGGAGTTAGTCGTCGACATCATATGAATCGACAAATTATTTGGGCCGGCCAATAATTGACACTGTCACGTAGAAAATTGTGATATTAGATGATTCAAAACTAACTTTAATTTGTTTAAAAAGTCACATTTTTATTACTGTTTTTGTATTATTATTTATAAATCCAAAAGTACTAGTAGAACACAAGAAAACTATTATTTTTGTTGCTTATTAATATAAAAGGTGTTAGTAGAACCAAAGAAAAATCATATATATGTCGACTACAAGTCTAAAAAGTATTAGTAGTACAATAGAAACATAATATTTATGTATGCTGTCCATAAGTCTGAAATTTATTGGAAGAAAAATTATTTAATTTAATACAGGGAAAAATTATTTTCGTTGACTAATAGTCCAAATTTTATTCGTATAAAAAATATTATGTTTTAAAGAAAAAAAATTATTTATTTATTTGAAAAAATAACTTTTTTAAAATTAGTCATAGAAAAAATATTATTTTCCAATCAGTTCTCTTTATTTTTAGCTTTTTTAAAAATGTTTGTGAAGTTTCATTATCTTTCGACATGCATGTTTGGGATTTTTGGAATAATTCTTTTCCTACACTGTAAAATTATTACTATTACTCAATCAATTAAACAAAAATTCTTTTTCACAATCAATGCTTTTCTTTCATTTTACCTAAAACATTCATTATTTGTCAAACCCATCATATATGTTTCCATTTACCTTAAACTATTTCACTGCATTATGTAATTTATAACTTTGTTTCCAGATAATAAATACTTTTTAATTTCACAGCGCAAAATATTTTTAGTCAGAAGTAACATAAAATTGCCATGAGGAATTTCTACAAAAGTACTTCCTTCTTAATTATCTCTTGATATTCTACAATTTATTACTGTCTAAAAGGAAGTTCCTTTTTATTACGTAAGTAAATAGTTTTAATGATAGATATACAAATGAAACAATCATTTTTTGGCATTTATTGCCACTTGTTTTATTGAAAGTATATTTACATACTTTTTTAATTATGTACTATTTTTTTTAACTATATTATATTTTATATTATTATATATGTGTTTTAATTATCTTACTTAATTTAATTTAAATTTTAGTCAAAAGTTTAAAATATATATCACATTATATCATGTTATATGTATACCATTATAATTTTAAAACTTAGATTGATTTTTGTAAATTAGATTCTTTTCCTAAATAAAACATTTTCACAAGCGTTTAAATATATTACTAACCTTTTTCCCAAAAATTATTGTCGCAAATATGGATTATTATTATGAGATATATTCTTTTAAAATATATTTGTTTGTATACTGCTTTTCTTAAAGGAAATTTCATAAAATCGTTAAATTTTACAAACAGAATATATTATTGTTTTGAATATTCGCGCGAAAAAATCACAAAGAATGCCGAATGTATACGAGTCACACTCGGGGGAAAAAAAATGGCGTTCTATTGGTCGCAGAAACTAGCTCCAACTTTACATGGCATACGCCATCCAGTTAGTATATAGATCAGTGACCTATATTCAGCAGCTTATAAGACCAAAAATATTGAGTTTAGGAAAAAGTTGCTAAAGCATGAAAGTTTTAGTTTTCTTTCGACTTTTAAGAAATGTAAACAAAAAATTAAAAAAAATTTTTTTTTTATAAACAAATTAATTTTTTTTAACTTTGGGCCGGATTTTTTTATTTTTTTGAAATTTATTTATTTTTTATAATATAGAGAAGATTTTCCGAAAAATCCCGATATGGGCCTAATGTGTTAAATAAGTTTTAAAACATTTTCAAAAATCACTTGCAAACAGCACAGTGAGATTTTTCTACAATTAACTTTTTAAAACTGTCTACAGCGTAGACCGTTTAATTTAAAACAAAGAACACTCAAATAGATTAAAAATTATACGCTGTAGACAGTTTTAAAAAGTTAATTGTAAAAAAATCCCACTGTAATGCTTGCATGTGATTTTTGAAAATGTTTTAAAACTCATTTAACACATCAGGCCCATTTCGGGACTTTTTGGAAAATCTCCTCTATATTATAAGGTATACATAAATTTGAAAAAAATAAAAAAAGATTCGGCTCAAAGTTAAAATAATTAATTTGTTTATAAAAAAATAAAAAAATTTTTAATAAAAAATTTAAAAAAAAATTTTTTTTTAATTTTTTAATAAAAATAAAAAAAAAAATTTTTTTTAATAAATAATTTTAAAAAAATTATTTGTTTACATTTCTTAAAAGTCGAAAGAAAACTAAAACTTTCATTATTTGACAACTTTTTCCTAAACTTAATATTTTCAAACTTATAAGCTACTGAATATAGGTGTACAATTACAAGTCCAAAATTTTGAAAATTCATATCTTGAAAATTTGGACAATTAAACAAAAATAAAAAAACAGATATATATATATATATATATATATATATATGTTTATTGGCTACTCTAAGGACATAGCTGTATATCTTATTTTGCAATATATATCGTTATACATTAATTCAATAACAGCATCTATGCAATATAAAGTTGAATATATATGCATTAGGGTAAGACTCCGTCAGAAAAAAAGCGATTTGCAAGTGGTCTTCCGATTTCTTCGAAACCTTGGGAAATAGAAGTCTTATATGAATTAAATTTAACCCTAAAAGGATTTTGAAAAATTTTCAAAATGGCGGCCGCTACGCCATATTGAAAATGAGTGTTGCGTTTTTTTCAAAAATTAATAACTCTGAAACTTTTTGATCGATTTTAATAAAATTTACAGGCGATATAGTTAAAAATACGTAGTTTAATTTGATATTATGAACAAAAAAAAATTTCCAAAATTTGTCAAAAAAAAGTCAAAAAAATTTTTTGAATTAATTTTTAGTTCAGTTGGCCTAATTTTTGAATTTTCTAATAAGTAAATATCGATTCCTTGTAATTTCACCTTTCATTTCATAAAAAAAAAATTATGGAGACTCCAATAGTTCTCGAGATATTGCGACTTTAGTGGGAGCGCGTACCGCGGAATTAAACTCCGTAGCGAGGCGGAATATGAAGCGAGCGTACAAACGTGCACAATAGGGTGTCCGTAACAATTAATTTTCAAAATTTTGGATCCAATATGGCAGGTTCAAAATTTTAATTTTCTACATTTTCGAAGTAAATATTCTAAAACAACGTCAAGGGCGATATTTGGAAGCGCTATTTACGAATCTAATGTTAAAAATTTATTTTTTAAATTACCGAATCTAATATGGCATGGCGGATTCAAATTTTTTTTTAAATATTCCTTTAATAATCGATTTTTAAGAGCAGAGGTAAAAAAGTTAAATTTCTATAAAAGAGTTTCGAAAACATCCCAATAATTATTTTTTGTAAATATTAATCTATAAATTAATATTTAGAATATTTACTTAAAAATGTAGAAAATCATAATTTTGAATCCGTCATAGTGGATCGAATAATTTGAAAAATTAAATTTTAACATTAGATTCGTACACTCAGAAAAAAAATTTGTTCGAATCAACCAAATTTTGGTTGAATCAACCAAATAAATGCATTGCTATACAGTCAACCAAACGTTTGTTTGATTCAACCAAAAAATTTCTTCCAATACGTTTATTTGTATTAACCAAATGCTTATTACACTTAACCAAAAAATTTTATTTAATATAACTAAAAAATTTGTTTATTTCAAGAGAAAAGATTTGTTTGATTCAAATAAATAGTTTTAGTAAACGTATTTGGTTTATTTAAATAAATATTTTTGTTTACTTAATTTTGTTATTTATTTTCTTCTAATAATATTTGAATTTCCTAATTTAATATTTTCTAGTACGTATTATTGGTTAATTTATAATTTATTATATAATTATTGATATTTTAAAATTATACATATAATAAATTATAAATTAACCAATAATATGTATACTAGAAAATATTAAATTAGGAAACTCAAACATTATTAGAGGAGAATAAATAACAATTAAGTAAAATATTATATATGTATTTCTTCATATAAACAAAATTACTTAATTGTAAAAAAACATTTGAAATATTACATTAAACATATTATAATTATGATTTTTATACGTGCACTCAGAAAAAAGTTTATTCGAAACAACAAACTGAAAACTTCACAAAACCTTTTTGTAAATATTCTTCTCACTGGTACAAATTAAATATGCAGTAAGTCAATGAACACAATGTATTTAATATTTATTTAACCGACACTTATAATTTTTTTTCTTTGATTTACCGATTTAACAAATAAATTTGACGCGAACGCGGACTGTAGACAAGTGAGATCGCCATTTTTAAATTCACACATGTACAAAATTGTTTTATCGTGACAAATAAAATAGGTTAATTAAACAGTTTGGTTAAGTGAAATAAACTTTTTCTCTGAGTGTAAATAGCGCTTCCAAAAATCGCCCTTGACGTTGTTTTAGAATTTTTACTTTAAAAATGTAGAAAATCAAAATTTTGAACCCGCCATATTGGATCGAAAATTTGGAAAAATTAATTTCTGATATCAGATTCATGATGAACGATCGAAAATAGGCCCGAGTAAGTAATTTTTTTGAATTTTTGACAACACTTATGTGTTAAAACCTTGGATATATTGTGGTGCATTTTTATGACCCACTTTAATCATCCGCCATTTTAAAAATTTTTTAAAATTAAATTTTTGGCAAAGTGCTATCTTATAGTGCAGCTAAAAATGAAGGCGAATGTGACCTGGAGAATTTTTTGCATGAAAATTAAAAAAGTTATGAATTTTTTTTTAAAAAGTGCATTTTTCCTATGTATTTTTAATGGGAAATTTCGATGGATCTCTGGCACGTGTTAATATTAATCAATCGGCTTCAAATTTTGGGAAATTTTTTTTTATTTTATTGGAACTAAACTGGGGGGTGGCGTAAACAAAATTCGAAAGTCGCATTGTTACGGACACCCTATTGTGCACGTTTGTACGCTCGCTTCATATTCCGCCTCGCTACGGAGTTCAATTCCGCGGTACGCGCTCCCACTAAAGTCGCAATATCTCGAGAACTATTAGAGTCTCCATAAATTTTTTTTTATGAAATGAAAGGTGAAATTACAAGGAATCGATATTTACTTATTAGAAAATTCAAAAATTAGGCCAACTGAACTAAAAATTAATTCAAAAAATTTTTTTGACTTTTTTTTTGACAAATTTTGGAAATTTTTTTTTGTTCATAATATCAAATTAAACTACGTATTTTTAACTATATCGCCTGTAAATTTTATTAAAATCGATTAAAAAGTTTCAGAGTTATTAATTTTTGAAAAAAACGCAACACTCATTTTCAATATGGCGTAGCGGCCGCCAGTTTGAAAATTTTTCAAAATCCTTTTAGGGTTAAATTTAATTCATATAAGACTTCTATTTCCCAAGGTTTCGAAGAAATCGGAAGACCACTTGCAAATCGCTTTTTTTCTGACGGAGTCTTACCCTAATGTAAAATAAATAAATTTAACTATTTATGAAAGTAATTAACAAATAATCATTAAGTACAAAGAAAAAAACTCGACTCACTTCTGTTGCAACACATTTGGAAGTCGGTCTCGAAATGAGTAATCGACAACTTCAAATGACTCAGAATGAGTAATCGGCAACTTCAAGTGACTCAAAATGAGTAAAATGACATATAGTTGCCCATCCCTGTCAGTCAATTCACAAATGTCTAACCTAAAAATTCGTTTTTCATTTCTCATGAATGCTATAAATCGACTTCAAGTATTAATGTTTTGACAAGTTCAAAGTGTTTATTCATTATTAACAATTATTTTAATTCATATTTTTATGAATTATTCCCAGTTATTCCAATGTTATTGTAATTTTGCCATAAACCCAAAATGATACCGCTTTTTACTCATTTTGAGTCTTTTCCCCAGAAACTCAGAATGAGTCGAAGTGGTATCATTTTTGTTGCACTTCAAAATGAGTATCATGTGATACTCATTTTGAGTAAAGTTTTTCTGTGTACACATGAAATTAAACATTTACTTTAGTGCATTAGAAATGGCTATTACTGATCAGTTCATAACCATAATTAGCAAAAAATATGCAATAGGAAAATCTTCTCAAGTGTACTTTTCATACAATCTACAGATGAAAATATGCATTTAGTTTAGAGGAATTCGCATGAAATCGCATTAAATTATACTTCAACACATATGTTTGTGTAAAAATGTCCCTAAAATAACCATAAGATTAGGTCCTTGAAATAACACAGTTTTGTCAAGTAAATATAATATCACATTTTATTATTTACTTTATTCAAACGAAAATTCCAGTTATTTACAAATTAAGAAAAGATTTGACGTTCTTTCTTATGTTGATTCTGATTATATTCACAATTAAAAGAATTAATTAATTGAAAACAACGTATATGTATAGGAATTTGTATATGTCCCTAAAGTGACAAGAGTTTACGTTCTTAAAGAAACCGAGTTTTAGTGCACATACTTTGCTTTGAATCATTTAAAATAATTTTCAGAAGTGAACTATTATTTTCAAAATTCTTTAATAACATAATAATTTAGATAAATAAATATTAATCGAGACGAGAATACATTTTTCAAGAATATTGCTGTAATAATCAGTCGTTATAACGTACCACTATAGCGTTCAACAAAATCACCAGGGAGGTTAGATTGTTGTTTTACTGTTCCTACTTGGCTCTTTACTAAATATTGATTTTTTAATTTTTTTCTAGGTTATTGTACATATTTTCTGAAGGATAATGTTTTAAACAATATTTATTGCTTCAAAAGATATCTTTTAACATTAAAAAACACTCTATTTAGTAAAAACAATATTTTAATATATAAAGCTAAAAAATTGTCGAAAAAGTGTTATATTAGGGTTACAACCTTTTTTGTTACATATAAATATCATTTTTATTAATGCACTTAAAACAATAACTTTGTCCCTTCTAAAAGGAATCAACAATTTTAATAGTTAGTAAAGAGCCAAGTAGGAACAGTAAAACAGCAATCTAACCTCCCTGGTGATTTTGTTGAACGCTATAGTGGTACGTTATAACGACTGATTATTGCAGCAATATTCTTGAAAAATGTATTCTCGTCTCGATTTATATTTATTTATCTAAATTATTATGTTATTAAAAAATTTTGAAAATAATAGTTCACTTCTGAAAATTATTTTAAATGATTCAAAGCAAAGTATGTGCACTAAAACTCGGTTTCTTTAAGAACGTATACTCTTGTCACTTTAAAGACATATACAAATTCACTTTCACTTCACATTGAAAGTGAATGTGAAGTTAATGTGAAGTGAATGTGAAGTGAAAGTGAAGTGAATGTGAAGTGAATGTGAAGTGAATGTGAAGTGAATGTAAAGTGAATGTGGAGTGAAAGTGAAGTGAATGTGGAGTGAAAGTGAAGTGAATGTGAAGTGAATGTGAAGTGAATGTGAAGTGAATGTGAAGTGAATGTGAAGTGAAAGTGAAGTGACAGTGAAGTGAGTGTGAAGTGAAAGTGAAGTGAAAGTGAAGTGAAAGTGAAGTGAATGTGAAGTGAATGTGAAGTGAATGTGAAGTGAATGTGAAGTGAATGTGAAGTGAATGTGAAGTGAATGTGAAGTGAATGTGAAGTGAAGTTACAGAATAGCACCCCTGGCCTCAAAATCAGACCCATCACGTCAGGTTTTCGATATATTTTAACCTAAAAGTGCAAAAAACCTGTTTTTAGTTATATTTGATGTCATGTAACATCAAGTGATAATTTTTTATTTAAAAAGTCAATATTGCGTCTAAAAGTGCTACTCTTCCCCTTTAATATCCATTTTAAAAATTTAAAAAATCTTCATTTGTCTCTGAGTAATCGTTCATTGAATTTTTTGAGTTTGGCGAATTCTTCGAAAACTAAGTAGAAACACAAAACTTCGATAATAAAGCAGATTTTAACTGCAAACATCTAAATTTTAAATAGTTCTAAGGATTTTCGATATAACTGAATACAAATTCGAAATCAGATTAACAGAATTCAAAATGGCATATTTGAGGAAAATACAATCAATTTGAAATAAATCGTCTGCCATATTGTATACGCCATTTTGAATTTTGTGAATCTAATATCGAATTCGTATTCAGTTATATCGAAAATCCTCAGAACTATTTAAAATTTAGATGTTTGTAGTTAAAATCTGCTTTATTATCGAAGTTTTGTGTTTCTACTTAGTTTTCGAAGAATTCGCCAAACTCAAAAAATTCAATGAACGATTACTCAGAGACAAATGAAGATTTTTAAAATTTTCAAAATGGATATTAAAGGGGAAGAGTAGCACTTTTACACGCAATATTGACTTTTTAAATGAAAAAAATATCTCTTGATGTTACATGACATCAAATATGACTAAAAACAGGTTTTTTGCACTTTTAGGTTAAAATATCTCGAAAACCTGACGTGATGGGTCTATTTTAAGGCCGAATTCGGATTCAGCACGTCGAAAACCTTCGGAAAAGTATTATCTGATTCTTGGAAAGTAAATCTTGTCGGCCTGTATAATTGTTAATAATGAATAAACACTTTGCACTTGTCAAAACATTAATACTTGAAGTCGATTTATAGCATTTATGAGAAATGAAAAACGAATTTTTAGGTTAGAAATTTGTGAATTGACTGACAGGGATGGGCAACTATATATCATTTAACTCATTTTGAGTCACTTGAAGTTGCCGATGACTCATTCTGAGTCATTTGAAGTTGTCGATTAGTCATTTCGAGACCGACTTCCAAATGTGTAACAACAAAAGTCAGTCGAGTTTTTTTCTGTGTACTTAATGATTATTTGTTAATTACTTTCATAAATAGTTAAATTTATTTATTTTACATTAGTTCAATGTTTTGCATATCAGAACCTTTAAAAATTTGCGTTTAAGCTTAACAACATACACGATAAACATTATAAGTATATTACACAAAAAAATTACAAGAATAATTATTAACAATATTGCAATAATATAACAAATCAGTATTAAAACAATTTTAGTTAGACTGATTATTGCAGCAATATTTCTGAAAAATGTATTCTCGTCTCGATTAATATTTATTTATCTAAATTATTATATTATATTAAAGAATTTTATAAATAATAATTTACTTCTGAAAATTATTTTAAATGATTCAAAGAAAAGTATGTGCACTAAAACTCTATATCTTTGACAACGTAAACTCTTGTCACTTTGGATACCTTCATATACAATTACATATTTATATATTCCCAAAATGACAAATACAATAAATACATGCATATTTGATTAGTTTATTACTGTTTATAAAAGTCCTACAACAAACAATTGTATAGTTTTGTCATTTCATGTACTTTCTTAATTTTAGCTTAAAATTTAAGTTAAAGAGCCTGTGCTTTGGCTACTTTTTATTTTTAAAAGAATTTAATTTTGTCTTCTTGTTAAGCGTCATTCCTTTTGTCTATTGATTAATATTTAATATTTTTATTATAGGAGATAATTTATTTTTTTATTAAAGGAATAATTTTTTAGAAAATAACATTATTGATAATAAAAATATGTATAAATTTAGCTGCCTTTTCAGAAAAAAACTCGACTTACTTTTGTTGCAACGCATTTGGAAGTCGGTCTCGAAATGAGTAATCGACAACTTCAAGTGACTCGAAATGAGTAATCGTCAACTTTAAGTGACTCAAAATAAGTAAAATGACAAATGGTTGCCCATCCCTGTCAGTCAATTTACAAATGTCTAACCTAAATGTTCGTTTTTTATTTTTCATAAATGCGATAAATCGACTTCAAGTATTAATGTTTTGACAAGTGCAAAGTGTTTATTTATTATAAACAATTATTTTAATTCATACTTTAATGAATTGAGGCCTTGGATCCAATAACTCGCCCGACGCTCGAAGGCACGCGCTAATACCAGTCGGGTAGCAGTGAGTGGCTCAGAGGCGCTCCCTGCTCAATGACTGGCAGTTGCGCGTTCCTCCGAGCATCGGGGGAGTTATTCGATCCAAGGCCTCAATTATTCCCAGTTATTCAAATGTTATTGTAATTTTATTATAAACCCAAAATGATACCGTTTATTACTCATTTTGAGTCTTTTCCCCAGAAACTCAGAATGAGTCGGGGGGTGTATCATTTTTGTTGCACTTCAAAATGAGTATCATATAATATTCATTTTGAGTACCGTAAACTAGGGCTATTAGGAACAGATTTCAACTTTAAAGTCTTGCAACTTTTTTGTGTATTGAAATATTACCTTAATTTTTTGTTTCTTTTCTTGATCTTAGCGAGCACATTAAAGGGTTAAATAATTGCCTTGATCAAAGCTGGAATTTTAAACAAAAAAAAGGCGCATTTTTTCGAAATTATAAAATGGGGCTATTAGGAACAAGGCGGTAAAAACCATTAGAAAACATATTTTAAGGAAGGGTAATCCTAATATACCTGTTAATTCAGGTTGACTTGGATTGATGAAAGTTCTGAATTTAACTGCTTTATTAGCAATTATTATTTTTGTGGTTACAGAAGTAATGAATGATCCTAGATTCAATATGCGTTTCTCGGATCTATTTATTTTTGTATCTGGGGTTAATTTTTCTTCGTTTATTAAATTAATATCCAAAGAAGGATTAATTAGGAAGAGTCCTCTATTATCTTTTAAATTTTTAGAGGATATATGAATGTTAGGATAAATTTCTAAATTGAATGAAACATTGTTTACATGTTCACTCATGAGAAAATCCTATAAATATTAGAAATTCTTCTAAATAAATTATCTCTGAAGAAATTAGCTACGCGACGTCTTAATCGTCTTTGAATTGATAGTTCACGTCTCCAAATTTCTCTTTCGTAAATGATTGCAATTCTTTCAAAATATCTTGTTTCGGAAATTTGATCAAGAAATGGTGCTCCTAATATACCAATAATTTCTGAGTCAACTTGAGAGCACAATTTCTTGCAGTGCCACGAGTGATCGTGGAAAGGGTAGATCCACAGAACATCGTGGAAAATAAAAAAACGAGGAAAGGAAGCACGTCGAGCCTTCTGAGTGTGTCAAGCTGCAGTAGCGGAAAAACCGTTCATAGCGCTATCCACTCAGAAGTAGACGACGAGGCGATAGAAGAGACTCGCGAGATATGCTTGCGGCTCAGAAAGGAGGAGGCGACTTGTCTCGAAAAAATGGAGTTGGAGGTCGCAAAGATGATAAAATCTTGCGACATTCAGAAGACCGTCAATAGGACGGTAAAGGATGGACTCAAGGTCATCGACGTAATGCTAAAGGAGGCAAGGGCAAAGCATGCCGCGGCCGATGAGTCGGACGTCGATTTGGCATGCGTTCTGAGCGGTGCGGAATGCAACCGCAAGGACCGTAAGAAAGAGAGAGCGTTTCTATAGGCGTAATCTCAAAAGCGTCTTAAGAGATGCTCAGAAACGGAAGAGAGAGGGTGACAGTCCAGAAGAGACTCGAACCAAAACCGATAAGAGGAAGAAGGAGGAAGCTCCTCCAATGGAAACGGAAGTACCAGATCCAAAGATTCCTCAATTGGAAAGAATTGGGTCAAAAAGATCCACAGTTCTAATCCGAGTCGGTGAAGGATTGACGTATGCTGACGTTCTGGGTAAGCTTCGCAAAGAGGTCAACCCAGAGGACAGCCATACGAGAATAGTAGCAGCAAAAGCTACAAACAAGGGGGACCTTCTGATTAAGTTCAGAGGAGACTCCGATAAGGACGCTTTCACCGCTGAGGTCACCAAGGCGGTTGGAAGCATAGGTAAGGTGCAGTCATTGGATCGAAGAGTTACACTCGAGATCCGTGATTTGGATTGCCTTACCCAAGAAGCTGAGGTGCAACAAGTGTTGTTTCAAGCAATGGGTAAGCCAGTAAACAGGAGAGTGACGGTCTTAGGACCCAACCGCCGAGGGATGAAGCTCGCGGTTGTAGTCACCAACCCGGAAGAGGCGAACAGGTTGGAGAAATTGGGACACGTAAAAATTGGTTTTATGTGTTGCCCAATTAAAAAAAGAGTAATGGTCGTCCGGTGTCATCGATGCTTAGGATACGGTCATATTGGAGCGAAATGCCAAAAGGTGGACAGATCGGCTGCGTGCTTTAAGTGCGGTGAAGCCGGTCACAGATTCTCCAACTGTAAGAAGAGCCCAAGTTGCTTTTTATGCAAGGAAAAGTTTGGCAATAAGGTGTCAACCACCCATATTGCAGGCAGCGGAGGATGCGGAGTCTTCAGGACGGCCCTTGAGGAGGCAAAGAAGACTCTCGCAAGAACTAAAAGCAAATAAAAAGTATTAAAAGGAGCAAGTCGAGAACTTCGTAACCTCGGTTATGTCGAGGAAGAATCTCGACGGCAGCCAACAGGCGTGATTTAAACAGCTTTTGGTTAGTTTGTTTTTTATTAATTTATTTTGTGATTTATTTGTTCTTATACATTTTTTAATTTGTTTTGTGTTTTTTATTCGTCTTTATACAGTTTTATCTTTTCAACATTATATACGTGTTTACTTTTTTTCTTTTCTTTTTTATATCCGTTTACAATTTTATCTTTGACTTTTTACACTTCTTTAAAAATTTGTTTTTTATTATTGTTGTGCTGTGAATTCCGCTTGGATTTTGTAATAGTTTTAATTATTTTTTTAACTACGGACGCAGGAGGACCGCAGAGAAAGGGAGAAGGTCGCATTAGCGACAAAGTTGGAGCGCCACCCTCGAAGGCTAAAGTCTTACGACAGTTCCGAGGGAGGGTAAAGGGCTCCAGAAGAAGGGTTACGGGTTTTAGTGGGTCGGGCTGGTAGTAGGTCGCCAGTTTATTAAATTTATTATAACATTTATTTATTTATATTTTCTTAATATTTCCTTCTGTTTCATTTTACCAACCCCACATAACCTTGGAGTGCGGAATCCGAGGTATCTGTAGGCAGATTTCCCAAAAGTCCCTAAGCAAAAAAAAAAAAATAGTACGAATTGCACCTTGTCGAGATATAATTGAATTATCGCGTTCTATTGAAACGAATGATGCTATTGCTGATTGTTGAATTAAATTTATTGATAGAGTGTGATCTATTAAAAAGTTACCTCTATGTAAATTAAAATGACCCGATATTAATTCGACGTAGGGATAATTGTGTTAATTATAGTCAAGATTTGCAAAATAATTACTCATTAAATGTTTTATTAAAATTATTTATTAATAATTTGCTCAGTTTTATTTAACAAGTTTTCGAAGAAGTTGGAAAATTCTTCTTGAGTTTTAATTTCTTTAATTATATTTTTCAAATGAAATTTTTCTACAAATTTTTCAGATTCTAATGAAGTTTCGATATTAAATCTTCTTTGTGCTTTTATTCCTCCTCGATTTTTAATTTTCTTTGATGTCGGAATTTTATCACACATAATTTTTTAATTATCGTTTGATCAATTAATATTTGACGGACGGCGCAATAATAATATCACAATTTATCTTAATTAGAAAAATGAAATCTTTGCTTGAACAGTTTCGCCGGACGGCGCGAACTATTCGTAATTCAAGCTAAAACTCGCCGGACGGCGCAAGAACAGCTTAAATTACAGGATTTTGTAAGATTTTAATAAAATTGTTTTCAAATTATAAATGAGGAATGTTGTTAGAGGTGTCAGTTTAATTTTTCTATATTCTAAGTGTTGTGAGTGTTTAACTTGCACCTTAAGAAGGAAAGAATAGTGTTTCGCGAGCAGAAACTAACAATTCTAAGTGTTAAGACTGACAACTTGCACGATAACCGAGTACAACGCGAACTGAATTGCCGGTTAGAGAAAGAATAATTTGAATTATTAATTAACACTCTTAATAATCTGTAAGATTTGAATGTAATATTTTATAATGGGAATTATTATAATTGTCTAACAAAAGTGACGAATCCCACCGCTGCCACCAAATCAGCTGTTACATCCCGAGCAAAAGGCAATTTTATAGGTTAGGTTATAGAAATTTGGAGGAATGGTAGGCTGATTATGGTCAAGTTGGTAAAGCTTGACCTTTATTTTTAAGTAGGATCGTTTGTACTTGTCAAAACTACGGGTTTTGCGTTAACAACAAATAATAATATTCCCTTTTAACAATGTTTATTAAATATTCAAATAATGTTTACAAATAGTTACATAAATGTTACTTACTTTTATTACAGATTAGTCGTAGGATACAGGTTGTAGCGCTGGTCGGTATAAGTTTGGTTTTCAAGATGTTGTTTCAATTGAATAAAACTAAGAAAGTTTGTTATGTTACACTTATGTAACTTTTACAACTTTAGGGTTTTTGCGTTTGTTTCAAGAGTTAGTACTGCTTCTAAGTGTTACTTATCCTCACTTGCACCTATTACGGAAAGAAACTTGTTTCTAAGTGTGAGAAAAGCAACTTGCACAATAATCGAGTACAACGCGGACTGAATTGCCGATTTAAGAAAGAATTAGTGAAAAACTACAATTAATGAAACTTGACACGCAAAATACGACAGTTAATACATTGAAATTATTGATTCTAAGTGTCAATTTGCTTTTCTTGCACCTTTTACGGAAAGAAACTTGTTTCTAAGTGAATAACAAAATAAACTTACACGATAATCGAGTACAACGCGGACTAAATTGCCGATTAAAGAAAGAATACAATAAATCGTGTATAACTGAAGGGTCGCTCTACAATGACTACTGATCTATAAAAATGCACCGGAACATTTGACATTTTTTGTTGAAAAAGCTTTGGCTTATATACTAATAAATTATTAAAAGTGGAAGAGTTTGTAGACAATTATGGGGGTAAAAGATGTTCAATTCTTAGGAATATCACTTATTCATTATAAGTCTATTTATAAATAAATTTCGGAGAAAGAATGCATCTTATTGGCAACTAGCCAACACGTTTACCTTATATATGGAAAATGTGCAGCTCGAGTTACAAGCAATGATTCCTAGAACTCGGGTTGCGGGAAAGGTTCATGGCAGGCGAGTTCGAGCTTACATGACGTATTGCCGATGCAGCGCACTCCTTTCTTTTTTGATCAATTTTTACCTCTTGCTTTGTTTTTCTCTCTTTTTTAATGTCGAGACAATTGGACAGAACGAAGTATAAAGTTTTAATTTTGCTTCTATCTCAATTTCTGAATTTTAAATGCTTTTATCATAGATATTATGTTATAAAAATAGTTACATCGCAGTTACATAAACACATTCTCAACAAAAATGTACCTGGGATGTAACAGAGTTAAAATAAATAAATAAATAAATCATAAATAATAAATCATTTTAAACTTAATTCTATTGCAGAACCAGAAAAATATTTTTATTCTTTGCTATTGATGTTTAAGCCGTGGAGAAATTTAAGCGAATTAAAAAATGGATATGATTCTTACATAAAATCTTTTGATAACTGTAAATTAGAAATTCCTGATGTATTAAAATATCACGAGGATATGGTAAATGCGCAAAATGCTTTAGATACAATGAAAAAACAAATTGAACAAAACTTAATTAATCAAAATAATAATTGCGATAGGTTAAACGAAGATTGTGGAATAGAGAATTGTTTAGGATTTAAAGTTAAAGAAACTGAAATTAAAGAAGCTGAAAAAGCAATGAATGAATTTAAAAACAATTTTGATGAAAATTAAAAATTAGAAGATTTAAAGGTGAATCTCTCAAAAAGGACAAATTACACGTTCAAGACATTTTTCTAAAAAATATTTAAAATAAATAAAAATAATGGCCGCCAAATAATAGTATTTATCACGATTTAATCAGGTCATTTGAGAAAAAAAATAAAAATTTTATATTATATGAAATATCCATATTTATATGGTGCAAAAACTCCATTCCGTAACCGTGCATGAAGCTAATTTTACTCAAAAAATGAATATTACTTCGCATTTAAAATCTAATTTCATCTCTTGTTTAGTCATATTTATTAATTATTCTTTATTTTACTTAAATCTGGGAAAGGTAAGACAAAATATTTTAAATTCTATTTTCTAGAATTAAATTAGTTTTGTGCGCCATTGAAAACTTCATTCCGTTACCGGTCACAAATATAAAAATTAAAGATAAAGAAACATGTTAGGGGAGCAATACAGAGGTAAATAGTATTTAGAATACTAGTGTGATTAGAGATCAGTTCGAATTAGGATGAAAGAAAAGAAAATATTCCGTATAAATGAGATTTTCAGTTGAGTAGTCGGCATCGACAGAAAGAAAACTCCATTCCGTTACCGCAGTAAATTCTAAATTTTTATAAGTAAATGATAAATATTATTATTAATTTATAAAATATTCCTTTATTTAAATAAAATATAGCAAATACTATTGATTGTTTGTTAATAAAATTTTATCTTTTTACATTAGAATCAATATATTTCGGAGCTATCGAAATTAACAAAACTCCATTCCGTTACCGCTAGTGGCTATTTTGAATTCTAAACAAAATAACATCAGATTTGTAATCAGCGACCCCAAAATCCCCTAGACAACAAATTTGAGAAGAATCCAATCCATTTTTTCAAATTTGACAGCCATATTGGATCCGCCATTTTGAATTTTTAAATTCTGACCTTAGAATCGTAATCAGCGACCTTCAAAAGCCTAGAGTAACCATTTTCAAGCCAATTCACTCATTGTATTTGCGACAAAAAATAAAACAATTATTTTACAATAAACAATTATTTTTTAAACAATAATGTTTTTAAAGATCGTAACCACATATTTTAGAGACTTACTATAGTCCTCCTTTCCACATAGGAATAGTCATTTTAATTTTTTTAAAACTTTTTTTTTTAATTACAATTTAGAATTTGTTCTTTTTAAGAGATTCACCCTCAAATGAAATGATAAAATTATTGAATGAAGATCAATTAAATGTATTCAATAAAGTGAAGAAATGTTTGACAGATAATGTTGATAATCAAGTTTTAAGATTATGTGTTAGTGGATCAGATGGAACAGTAAAAAGTTTCGTAATTAAAATTCTTAAAAATTGGACGCGAATAACATTAAATAAACGAACAATAATATCAGCCCCTACAGGAATTGCAGCATGAAATATTGATGGATTAACAATTCACAGAATTTTCCAATTACCGGTTGAACATGGTCATACTCCAAATTACAGACCGCTCACAGATACAATTTTGCAAGTTTTAAGAACTGAATTAAAAGACGTTATTTTAATTATTATTATTTTTTCTTTTACGAAGGAAGTTGGAAATCTGTTTTATCAGATCCCTCGTAGACCGGACCACGAGTTTTGCAGGGTTGAATGTTGAGCCGCGTTTAGCATAGACTAAACTCAGTTTACTGAGTTTAGCTTAGGCTCTATCGACCTACTAAAACCAACTCCCTATTTCCAGGACTCCATTTCAGTCAAATATTTGAAGATATAAGTAAAAAAAATTGAAAAATGTATGGGTTCTTTAAGAACAATTAATCTTTGGTCTTTATTTACGTACGATGAGTTAACAATTAAGCAGATGGGAAGAAGAACTCGCCGAGCGCGAGAACGTAAAAATCGAATAATTCTGAATACTGATATTCAAATACTGCAATCTAAAAAAATTGACTTATTAAGTAATTCGGTTAATAAAAGGTTACAAAATTTGTGTGATTATATCAGTAAATTACCTACAGATACTGTATGTTTGATGCTTAGTAGAGAAATGTGTGATGCTTTAAATACTGCTATGTTAGCAAGAATAGATTCTAAAGAAATTGATCTTATTGCTGATGACTCAGTGAATTGTCAAAGTAATCTTCGAAATAAAATTAATAAAATTTTGTCAAAAACAGAAGAAGATAATTCAAGAACAGCTGGTCTTTCTAAAGTTATAACTAATAAGAATCGGTGCAAAAATAATGATTAGGAGGAATATTGACAGCAGTATTGGTCTTGTTAACGGAACCTTATGTCAAATTATATCTGTCTTAAAATCAGCTGATGATAAAAATGTGAATTCTATAAGTGTTGCATTAAATTCAGGTCAAATATGTAAAATTGGAAAATTATTTACGAGATTTCAAGTTATGGAAGTTGGTTTTGTTTTTAGAAAACAATTTCCAATTTCTTTGAGTTATGGTATAACTATACATAAAAGTCAAGGCTTATGTTTAGAAAATGTTTTAGTTGACATAGGCAATTCAGTCTTTAGTAAAGGACAAGTATATGTTGCTTTATCTAGAGTTACAAATTTAAATGGATCACACATTATAAATTTAGATACAAATTCAATACAAGCAAATGATAAAGCGATTGTCGAATACAATAGACTAAGAAAAAAATTCAAACCTTCATTAAATGAAATTAAATTACAAAAAAATTATTTGAAGTATAAAGTTAAAGATGATATTTGGTTCGTGAAAGACATGTCGTTGCCAATAGAAAGCTTTTCAGATACAAATTTTGAATTAGATATTATTAAAATTATAAACAAAGACATAAATCTAAAATATGCTGAAGTAAGTTTACAATGCTTATTATATAATTATTACATAAAAGAAGTATTGTTTGCTTCAATTAATGACCCTTTTAATAACTTATTAACGGATAACTTAAAAAGAAATAATGGCCTATGCTTAAAAGAAGTTATGAAATTTATTGGAGAGAATACAGTTAAAAATAATAATAGAGTACCAATGGAATTTATTGATATGTTAATAAAAAAGTCTGATGTTTTAAAAAAATAAATAAAAATAAAATAATTTTTATATTTTATTAAAAAATAAAAAATCTAAATGGTACAAAATTGAAGAAGATAAAAAAATATTAACTAAATGGCCCAGAGCATCCAGAAAAGAATAAACCTTAGGCAAAATTTACAATTAAAATGTTACAAAATTTAGGAGATAAAAAAATAGGTCAAAGGGCAATGCAAACGTGGTGTTTAATAAGAGCATTGCCTTTCTTGATATCCGATAAAATTAAAGAAAATGATGAACATATGAACTTAATTCTTTAACTTTTACGTATCATGGAATTAGTATTTGCCCCAAAGTTAGATAAACATATTTTACCTTATCTCCAAGCAATAATAAATGATCATCATAAAACTTTTCTCCAATTGTTTCCTGAAGCGAATATGGTTAATAAACACCATAACATGACTCACTTTCCAGACAGCATATTGGAAGCAGGGCCACCAATTCATATGTGGTGCATGCGATATGAAGCAAAACATGCTCTCTCAAAAAAACAGGCAGCAGTTGTATGTAATTTTAAAAATCCTTTAAAAACCTTAATAAGAATTGCTCAAATTAGTCAGAGTTGTACGCGGGGGAAAAAGATTACAAACTGAACAGTGTTCAAAATTTTGGAGGTACTGCTGTGCTTGTTCAGGACACAAAAAGTGCAGAGGACTTAAATCTTTTAGGCCTACAACAAAGAAACACTGTTTTTAGAACAACTAATGTATTAGTAAATGGTACAGAGTACAGAATAAGTTTCTTAGTATGTCTTCGTGGTCAAACACAAACAAACAATAATGCACCTTTGTTTGCAAGAATTACTGAGATGATTATATTGCAAAATGATTCTGTATATTTGAAAGTTTTGCATTATGAAACATTACTTCTGGATACATGTTTAAATGCTTTTCTGATTAAACAAAGTACAACTGCAAGGACGTCATTTGTTTTAACACAAAATTTAGCTGATTTTAAACCGATATGTGTTTGGAGAAAACCCAGCGAAGACGATTTCTATATCAGTCTTAGGCACATAATCTTATAATTTAGATTAATTTGGTAAATAGCTTTTTTAACAAACAAGAAGATCATTTCGTTATTTAAATTCTTTCTTTCGTTATTTTTGTTATATATCCTTCAATTAATTAAAAATTAATTTTTTAGTTAACGAAATAAATGGAGCTGCATTTTTGGAAATGGGAAAAAGCTGACTTTCAATCTATTGGCATATCATTAGGCCCTACTTTGTTATTAGTAAAAGCTGTGTGTAAATTAAAATCAATGCCCAATGTAAGTATTAAACACAATGTATATATATATATATATATATATATATATTTAAGTTGATTTAATCAGTTTTAAAACATATTAGACTTATATGTTTACAGGAAAATGAAGTTCAGCAAAACAATTCTTTATGTGCACCTTCAGAAGAAAAGCAATATATAATGGATAATTCTAATGTTAATAGAAAAGCTGAAGATATAGAACGAACTGATGAAAATTTAAATTATGAAGAAAACCATGAAAATGGAAATGTCACCTTGCTTAAAAATGAATCTCCAGATTTGGAAATAGTTGATTCTACTTTGTGTGAAAACACCCAAAACGATGTTTTTGTAACAAAAAAGAAAACGAAATGTTTGGAGGACAAATTTTCGGTGAGTTAAAAATGTGAATTAAAATTTTCTATTTCTAATAATTTTAACTCAAAAGTACGTAACCTACAAATTTTATTTTATTTCTAGATCAATAAAACTCCAAAAGAAATATTAATATCCAGCATTCAAGGAATATCTCTTGTTGCTGCTGCTGAGAAAGGTTTCATGACAGTCAAACAGAAAAACGAGTTTATTAGAATTCTTGTATCAGAACTGACAAAAGTTCATAACTCTTTGTAAGTTTTGTCCTTTATTAGACACTAAATCTAAAATTAAACATTACTCAGATTGAAGAAAAATATATTGTTTAATGATGTAATGTTTTTCTTTATAGTTATCCACCAAACAGAGCTAAAACTGCATTAGCAGCAGCTATTGTGGAAGATTTTCCTCAATTGAGAAATTTTCACAATAAAGATTGTAAAGGCTACGTAAGTCATTCTAAATTATCTATATTAAAATTTACAATTAAAATTATTAAACATCCAGTTTTAATAAACTGCTGCTATAATCTTAATTTTCACATTGTTTAACACAGAAACATTACTTTGATCCGGTTTCAAGAAAAGGATTTATCGAGTATCGCCTTTGGAATATACGTAGAAATTTAATTCCGAGCCAAAGGTTTAACCCCTTAACTGCCGGCTAAAAAACACTAAATGTGCCCAGAATGCCAAGAATAAAAAATCGTCCAATTTGTCTAAAACTTGTTACCCAGGGGTTTTCGGGGTCGCTGATTACGAATCTGATGTCGGTATTTCAAAATTAAAAATGGCGAATCCAATATGGCGGACGGCTTTTAAAAATTAATCCAAATTACCTGAAATTTGTTACTCGGGGGTTTTGGGGTCGCTGATTACGATTCTGATGTCGGTTTTTCAAAATTCAAAATGGCGGATCCAATATGGCGGACGGATTTTTAAAAATTGATCAAAATTACCTGAAATTTTTTACTCAAGGGGTTTCGGGGTCCATGACTACGAATATGATGATGGTTTTTTAAAATTCAAAATGGCGGATCCAATATGGCGGACATTTTTTTAAATTTTGGATTCGCTTGAAAATTATCATTAGGGGGTTTTCGGGATCGCTGATGATTAATCCGATGTCAGTTTTTAAAAATTAAAAATTGCGGATTCAATATGGTGGACATTTTTTTTTAAATTTTGTATTCGCTTGAAACTTGTCACTCGGGGATATTTGGGGTCGCTGATGACGATTTCTATGTCAGTTTTTCAAAATTCAAAATGGAGGATCCATTATGTCGGATATTTTTTTTTTAAATTTTGGATTTTCTTGAAAATTATCACTCAAGGGTTGTCGGGGTCGCTGATGACAAATCGGATGTCTGTTTTTAAAAATTCAAAATGTCGGATCCAATATGGCGGACATTTGTTTAACAAAATTTTGTTTTTATCATAAAAGCAGAACAAATTTTACAAATGCCGGTTTCATAGAACAGCTATAAAGAGAGTGCAAAAATTGAAATTCTATTGAAATGTCGTAACGCATTTCACCTTTTCAATAAGTTCATGGGTGAAGTGGATTTCCACGGTATGCCATATTAGATCCGCAATTTTAAATTTTAAAAAACTGACATCAGATTCGTCATCAGCGACCCCGAAAACCCCCGAATGATAATTTTCAAGCGAATTTGAATTTTTTAAAAAA
This sequence comes from Leptopilina heterotoma, assembly GCF_015476425.1. Classification (NCBI taxonomy): domain Eukaryota; kingdom Metazoa; phylum Arthropoda; class Insecta; order Hymenoptera; family Figitidae; genus Leptopilina; species Leptopilina heterotoma. Next base: position 166,543 of record NW_025111123.1, on the reverse strand, counting down.
AATGTCTGCCATATTGGATCCGCCATTTTGGATTTTGAAAAATCATCATCATATTCGTAATCAGCGACCCCAACAACCTCCGAGTAACAAATTTTAGCTAAATTGGATCAATTTTTTAAAAAGTCATCAGCAATATTAGATCCGCCATTTTAAATTTTAAAAAACCGATATCATATTCGTAATCAGCGACCTCGAAAACCGCCGAGTAACAAATTTCAGGTAAATTGGATCAATTTTTAAAAAAGTCATCCTCCATATTGGATCCGCCATTTTGAATTTTGAAAAACCATCATCATATTCGTAATCAGCGACCCCAACAACCTCCGAGTAACAAACTTGAGGTAATTTGGATCAATTTTTAAAAATTTATAACATTTTTATAATTCATTGAATTTAAAATCAAAAACGTGCGTCGCATTTTGCATATCGTTGACTTTTTAGAAATCATTTTATTTTTAATTTTCAGCCATTTTTGACTTTTTTACATCAATTTTTATCATGGCAAAGATTGTCAGTTTTCCGGTAGTCAGAGCAAAGTCCGAAATGGCAAAGATCTTTGCTATCGGCAGTCAAGGGGTTAAAACATTATGCAAGGCGACAATAACCTCAAAAATAATTTTTCAATTTTCCTCTTTACTTTTAGAAACGTAAACATTCTGAGGATGATGAGACTGAAGAATTATTAGCTGAAAAGGAGATGAATAAAAAATTACTTCCCGAAGAAGAACTCAGCTGCAAGGTACATATATATATTTTTATTATCTATACTGGCTTAGCAATCATTAATTACACAGCCACACAAAAAAAAAAGTTCTGATCTGGGGGTCTCACTATGTAGGCTTTATGGTTTTTGGGTCACTGAATCCGAATCCGAGGTCCATTTAACCCCATCAGATCAGGCTTTTGACATAACCTCAAAAACCCAATATGGCGGACACATTTTTGAAAAGTTCATTGGCTTGGTTTCATTTGCTTGAAATTCGTTACTCGGGGGTTTTTGGGGTCGCTGATTACGAATTTGAAGTCTGATTACAAAAATTGAAAATGGCGGATCCACTATGGCGGACATGTTTTTGAAAAATTCATCGGCTTCACTTGAAATTCGTTACTCTGGGGTTTTTGGGGTCGCTGATTACGAATCTGATGTCGGTTTTTTAAAATTCAAAATGGCGGATCCAATATGGCTGACACATACATATTGGATCCACCATTTTGAATTTTTGAAATCTGACTTCAAATTCGTAATCAGCGACCCCAAAAACCCCAGAGTAACAAATTTCAAGCGAATCCGATGAATTTTTCAAAAACGTGTCCGCCATAGTGGATCCGCCATTTTGAATTTTTGAAATCAGACTTCAAATTCGTAATCAGCGACCCAAAAACCTCCGAGTAACGAATTTCAAGCGAATCCAATGAACTTTTCAAAAATATGTCCACCATATTGGTTTCTTGAGGTTATCTCAAAATCCTGATCTGATCAGGTTAAATGGACCTCGGATTTGGATTCAGCGACCCAAAAAACATAAAGTCTACATAGTGAGACCCCCAGATCAGAACTTTTTTTTTGTGTGGCTGTGTTATCTTATAAAGAAAATAAAATCTTTGTAATAAACTTAATTTGTAAAATTTCAGATATATTGGATGACATACGATATAAGTTTCTCATAAGAAGGGTGAAATTAAGCAAGCATTAGCAGAAACATATCCAAATCGTCGTTCCTAGATAAAAAAGGAAAATCCAAGTGAAAATGAAATTCTTCAAAAATATCCACGGCTCTTAGATTTTAATAACGAAATGGTAAAATAAAATGACAGAATTCTTTTCTTTATGAACTATGAAAATTTATATAATCAAAATTAATTGTTTTATGTTACAGATTGATTTAGAATTTGTAAAAATTTATGGAAGTGATTGTTGCCAATTTCTTGGAAAATTTCCGTCTTTTTACGCCCCACGTATTCTGAAATACGCCGGGGAAAATTATGCAAATATTCTGAGAAAAATTGAAGAACTTGGTATAAATGACGGTAAGCAATTTGTCCTACTTTTAGAATTATATATAACAATTTAAACATTAAAATGTTTTTTTTTATTAAAAGGAAATAAACGAGTAAGTTTTAAAACAAGAAATTAAAAAAAAAATTTGCAATTTAACTCACAATAGAAAATTTTTTCAGGCACGAAAAGATGACATGAACACAGGTTCTGCAATTCCAAAAAAAGATTTAATTCAAATAATCAAGGTAAAACTTATGTTTTAGAAAAAATTATGATTAAATAATATAATTATTAACTTTCTAAATTATACTTTTACTAACATAGCATTCTCTTTTTCAGATGGAAACAAATGTAGAAGATTTTATTAAAAATTCGCTTCAAACAACTTAAAAAAGTATTCAGCCACTCATTATTTGTGCGTAAGGAGAAGCGGGCAATCAATTTTATGTTGTTGTAGATGGACATAAAATATCTTTGTCAGAAGATGGAAATATTTTGAATGCATTCGATGTCCTTTTTAAACTACATTTTATAACAAACACTTGCTATTCTTGTAGTTTAAAATTCTTCTATAATTTTATAGAATCATTTTTATATAAGATAGAGTCAGTTAAAACTGAAAATTCAGTTATTAATTTTAATATATTATTATCTAATATTTAAGTATAACACATTATATATGCATTTTCTTCGTTTCAAACTATATTAATTTATCATGTATTTTAATTGTATGATGTTATTATTTATATATATAAATAAATTTTGATACAATAATAATTCATAACAACTGCTTTTTTTATCAGTCTTGACTGATGCTATCAGTCAAAATTACTGCTTAAAATGACAAAAATTATTGAAATTTCAATGATTTCAATAATATAAACAATTGAAGGAAATAATAGTTTCAACAATTTCAATTATTCAAAACAACTGCTTTTTTGCATTAGCATTGACTGATGCTATCAGTCAAAATAAACCACACAAACAATATATTTTACTAATTTTCATCAATAAAAATCATTATTTGCGACAGTCAAAATTACTGATTTGAATGACAAAAATTATTGAAATTTCAATGAAAGGTAATGATTTTAATAATACAAACAATTGAATGAAATAATAGTTTTAACAATTTCAATTATTCAAAACAACTGCTTTTTTCATTAGCTTTGACTGATGCTATCAGTCAAAATAAACCATACAAACAATATATTTTACTAATTTTCATCAATAAAAATCATTATTTGCTACAGTCAAAATTACTGATTTGAATGACAAAAATTATTGAAATTTCAATGAAAGGTAATGATTTTAATAATTCAAACAATTGAATGAAATAATAGTTTTAACAATTTCAATCATTCAAAACAACTGATTTCTTCACTGTTTTTGACTGATTCAATCAATAACAGTAATTGATAGGTTTTAATCAGTCAAACGGACTGGTCCGCCAGTGAGCGGGTCTGGACTGAATGAATCAGTCATTTTTGACTGAGAATCAGTCAAATTTGACTCATTTAAACTAAGAGTGTAAATAAATGAACTTTAAAAGGTTTTTAATTTGACATTTTATAAAATTTTAATTTTTAATGAATTTAATTAGAAATTTTAAAAAACTTAAATTTTTGCAAACTGTTAATAATTTAAATTCTTCTTTAAATTAGATCAATTTATCAATGTATTCTTAATTAATTATTAAAATTAATGGATTTATAGAAAAATATTTTCAAAAAATAGAATTTTTGAGAAGTTACAAATGCTTGCAGAAATTAAATTATTTTCAAAAATTTACAAACAGCTTCAAAAGTTCAATTATGTCTAAAATTTAAAGAAAAATTCTCATCAAAATTACAATTATCTTTATAAATAACAAAATTATTTTCCAAAATTCAATTATTTTTAGAAATTTTTCTCATTTTTTAATGATTTTCAATATCTACTATTTTCATAATGGTTCTGAAGAATTCAATTATTTAAAAATTTGTTGATAAAATTCTTTATAATAATTATATTTTAAACAAGTTGTAATTCCAGATGTTCTTTACATGAACATTTTGCTTCCTCTTTACGATCAGCAAAAAAAATTTGCTTCCTCGTGGAGGAAGCATCAACAATAAGTACATTTAATTTTTAAATCATTCTTAATACAATTTAACATTTAGGCAATTCTCTGGAATGGGACAATTTAACGTTATAAATATAAAAATTTTCAAACCGATAGCACAACAAAAAATCATATACCTATTAAATTTTTCAAAATCCTATGAGAAAATAATAAATTCTTGCGTGATTCATTTTCTTAAAGTGCTGAAAGAATTATAAGCAAACAAAGTCAAAAAAATTTTTTATCATAAAATTAATTTTTTAAAGCGAATTTTATTATTTATTTGCAATAACAATAAATTTAAAAAATAAATATAAGCCATTTTTACATGTATTTTTCTGCTTTCAGTTTTTGATGCATTTCACTCTCTTACTTCTACGTTTAATCGTATTTTCGAATTCCTCTGATTGCTTTGAATTTTTTCTTTTAGTTTTATTTTCTGTTTTCTTCCTAGTAGAAGTATCACTTTTTCTTTCATTAGATGTCTTACTTTTTCTTCTATTTTCTGATTTCTTCCTAGTAGAAATATCAGTTTTTCTTTTATTAGATGTCTCAGTTGTTCTTTTATTTTTAGTTTTTCCTTCAGTAGAAGAATTATTTTTAGTTTCTTCAAGAGTCCATTTATTATAATTCAAGTGAAGCACTTCACTATTTTCTTGTGACCAAATGAGTTGAAAAATTTTCGTGGTATTAGGAAACGGCTTAATTTGCGAGTTTAAATTCGAATTCATTTTTTCAATATCAGTTTCAAGAATTAAAAAGGCACGAATCTTTTGAGAAGAGGAGTTTATTAAATCAATTATGGATTCGGTACTTTTGATGTCTTTTCCTTGTGAAACTGCTCTGTCGCATAATCCTTTTACTGCACCGCCTATTCCGTCTGCTGCGCTCTTTCCATGACCGGGTGAAGTGAAATTCCACGTCCCATATTTTAGTTTCAGTTGCTCGTAATGGTGAAGAAATAAATAAAAATTTGCTTTATTTTTATATTGCGTACAGGGACCATCACTTTTGAAGTGAATTGCAGAAAAATGTGGTACAATGTCTCGAATCAATTTTATTATTGGTTATAAATGAGCCCAGATCAATGATGCGTCATGGCGAAAACACTCTAAAATTGTACAAAAAGAACTGCACACTACTTTTCCTGATGATTTTTCTTTATAATAAAAAGCGCCAGTGTGCAGAGAAATTTGCTTCTTCGATGCGCCAAAATAAGCACTTTGAATTTCACTGTCATATTTGCAAATATAGTTTTGAGAAAAATCAATTACAATGTATATCTCATTTTCTTTTAAATCCGCTCGAATATTTTCAATCCCTTTGAATTGATGACTAGTAAGATATACATGGTGTAAAAATTTCGGAATCGATGCATTAGTTTCATTAATCAAATCAGTTACGTTACAATCAATTTTCTTTTTAGATGTTATTTTAACATTATAAGTTAATCCTTTCGCTCCTATTCTACTATCATTCTCTGTTTGCCATTTGAAGTACCAAGTAGAATCAGTATTGTTATCACATTTAATACCTTTTTATTTACATTTTTGGCATTCTCTATAAAAGCAACTTTTGTTCTTTATATCGCAAACAAGTGGGTTTAAAAATAATTGCGAAGATTGACTGGAAAGTAAATCAGATGAATGCAATCTTAGAATTAAAAGATTCATATTACTATGAATTTTGCACAAGCAAGTGTCCCGACCAGTAATTTTTTTAGCAACAATTCAAAATGGTTTAGCCCTGTAAAATTTCGCATTAGACAGTTGACAATTTTCTTGTGAGCAGAATTTATCAAACAAATTTTCCATTGTTTCCAATAAGAATCTTTTTCGTTTAGTCACTTTACCTCTTGTAATAGTATCCTTACGCCTGGAGCAATTTCAGAATTTTTATCTTTTTCTAAAAACTTTCCAACTTGGTCTGTCATTCCATTTTTTATCAAACTTTTTTCGCACGAGACTTTTCAAATTTTAATTCTTCTAGGTTACAGTATTTCCGTTGACATTTCATTGAAGCTAAGTGTTTTATACGATTCATACATTTGTACTTTTTAAGAATTTTTCCCGCAACGCATTGTACAAAAAGTGATCGAGATTTCTCATTTAATAAGCTGTTTTTCTTTTCCGTTAACTGTTTATCCAAAGCCTCAGCACACACTAATCTTTTTCTCACTTTAATGGGTCCTTTTTGTTTAATTTTCTTTACGCTTTTAAGAATCTCATCGTTTTCTTTATTTAATAATCTGTAATATCTCATTTACCACTTGCTGATAATTGTTTCCTTCCTTTTTATGGTTTCAGTCAATTTTTTATTTTTTCTGCGTAAATATTCCTCTCTAGTTCTCGTAAATCTGACAGTACTTTTAAGACGTTCTATAATACTCCTACTCTTTTTTTTAATGTGATATTATTTTCACTATTTAACTGTGGTAGAATATCTTGGAGTGCTAATGTGTTGTCAATTAAAGGAAAAGAGTCTTAAGTACATTTTCGAATATTTCCTTCTACAGATATTTCACAAGAATTATTTGGAACAGTTTCGTCAATTTGTAATAATACATTTTCTACTATTTTTGTAGTTTTAATTAAATTTTTGGCCTTTTCCCCTTCGATATCAATTTCAACATTAGGACACTTTCTTTCACGAAATGAGTATGAAGATTGAAGAAGTGCAAGGTAAATGATTACAAAAATCGTGAGTAGGAGAATTTTCAACTGCTTCAATGCTAAAATAAATAAAAATTGTTTTAATTTTTTAATTACCATAATAATAAAAATACTCAAAATATTTATTAACATTTTCAAATCCACATCGTGTTTTGCCATTTCATTCCTCTTTTCTTCATTATATTTTTGTTTGCGAAGCTATTCTTCGCTCGTTTGGCATTAACTTCTTCACGCCTTTTCTTTGGCCTTCCTTTTTTAATAATAATTTGTCTGTTTTCTATTTTTTTGGTTTATCTATTTTTAAATTAGAAATTCATTATAAGAAACTAGAAAATAATGTGTAAATAGAGTGAAAATAACAAATAGGTAAAAAAATTGTATTTATTTTACTACTTAGACAATGGCTATTTTTAAATTTGTTTAATTTAATAAATTGATTAATAAAATAGTAATTATTAAGAAATATTATAAAATAACAATATAATAAATCATAAATAAGTAATAAAGTAAACAATAATAAAAATCATAAAATAAATAAAATTTCGACGTATTTTGACCTCTGAAGTCCAAAAAGCGGATTTTAAAAATTTGTCCTGATGTGTGAGTGTGTGTGTGTGTGTGTGTACTAACATTACATTTGCCTCAATATCTCAGAACGAGAAAGAGCTAAAGGCCTCAAATTTTTTTTAAATTGTAGGTCTCCCCAGGGGACATAAAATGAGAGTATTTTTAGCCCGATTCATGAAGTTTAACTATTTTTTTTTGCATTTTTCATTTAGTAAAAAAACGTTTTTTGGACATAACTTAAAAAAATGTTAGGACACTTATAAATGTTTTTCTTTAGTTTTGTAGAGTTTTTTCACACGCATCTTTTGAGCCCTAATTAAACATTTTTCGTCCATATTAACCGGAGATATTAAACTTTTAAAAATCAAAAATTTTGGAAAATAAGACTTTTTTTAAAATTTTGTTAAAAAATGTAAAAGTTTTGTTTTGTATTTAGTTTTGTAGAGTTTTTTCAGACGCATCTTTTGAGCCCCAAATGAACATTTTTCGTCCATATTAACCGAAGATATTAAACTTTTAAAAATCAAAAATTTTGGAAAATAAGACTTTTTTAAAAATTTTGTTAAAAAATGTAGAAGTTTAGTTTTGTTTTGTATTTAGTTTTGTAGAATTGTTTCAGACGCAACCTTTGAGCCCTAAATGAACATTTTTCGTCCATATTAACTGAGGATATTAAACTTTTAAAAGTCTAAAACCTGATTCGGGCAGAAATTATGAAACTATTGGTATTTGAAAAATCAAAAATTGTGGAAAATATCATTTTTTCAACATTCTTGTTTATTAATTTATGTGTAATTATTAAAGTATTATTTCTATGAGGAAGCAAAGTGTTCATGAAATGAACACCAAAATTATAAAAATGTACAACTTGGCAGCGGTTTTATTTATTTTTACTCTATCAATGTGCCATCAAAAAATAACTACATTTAATGTCATTCACGCATGAACATTTCCAGACAATAGTTGTCGCCACGCGATTGATAAGAAAAGGGTAGGGAGAGAGTGCCTATGTAAATTTCCAAAAACGAGGGAAAGTTTAGTTCCCGACGAGAATCCGTACATTTAAGTTAATTATAACGAGACGAGATTTATGTAATATATTCATTTTAATTCTTTAATAATTTGTAATAAAGGCCTTTTTAATTGAACAATATTAGTGTTTTTTTATATATTCGTGACACCAAGCCGCCTTTAAGTGAAACAAAAACTATTTAAAAAAGTGACTTTAAGACTGAACAGTTGTTATTTATTCTTTATTTTTAAAGGCACAAACTTTTATAAAGTTTTATTTCATTCCTTTATATGTAAATAATATATGGATAAAAAATAAAAACGATTTATTAATTGCTAAAAGTACAAAAATGGAAAGAATTTAAAATTTTTGTTTTACTGATAATTATGAGTAACAATTTTTGAATTGCTATAATTTATTTATAAATCGAAGCACATATTTTTTTCAACGTTAAAAGAATTCTTTAGTATTAGAATTATCATTTATTATAATTGTTAATTATCCTAGTTTGAAGCTAAAAGAATTATACTACTTTTAATGAAGAAAGGTACTCAAAGTAACAAATTTGTTTTTGTCAAGTTTGTTATTAAAACGACTAAATTTTTTTTTATATTAAAATTAAGGGCCTGGATGCTATTAGGTGTTACACGACATGTTTAGTAAATAGTGTGTAACACGTTATAGCATCCAGCACCTCAATTAAATTACTAAAATTAATTTAAATGTGAGTAACACAAAATCGACCATTTATAAAATAAAGTTTATTCGTCTTAATAAAAAGAATAAAATTTTCTTTTACAGTAATATAAATCTAAATAAACAAAAAAATTTTTAGTAAAAAAGTGAATTTTTCAACTTTCTATTGTAATTAATTCTATAATTTTCAATAGAATATATACTTTATGTACATCAATCGATTCGTCTTGGTCACGGTGGTCTTCAAGCACTTTTAGGTTAACCTAAAATGAGTCAAAATTGTGCTAACGCAGTTTCATCTGGAATCGTCCCAAGATTCCAAATTTTCATTTTCCGAAAATCGTAGCTGATTCTTTTTTCGAAAACACGGGTGTCCTCAATGAAAAAGAAGTTTTATGAAAATGCCTAGTAAAGCGGTTTACGGCATCTTATTTTAGGTATTTCAAAGTGTCAAAATCTATTTTTAGTGAAATCCTAGCTGATCGATTTCATAGAAAAACACTAATAAACCGTTTTTCGATTTTTTGTATTTTATCTATTTAAACCATGCAGTTATTAAAACACTTAAGAACGTTAATTAAAGTTATAATTGTTTTAAACCATATTTATAACATATATATTTTGTAGTAAAAGATATATTATGTAGTTGTAGAACAAAGAAAAGATATCCGTTGAGACCATTTAAAGTGAGTTAGAATATTTAAACGAAACTAAAGGGCCAGAATTTTTCAAAAATCATATCGTGGGAAACTCAACAACTTATTGCGCTTAAGTCCATGATATTTTTTATTTGATAATTCAAACTCTGTTGGTACCACTCTCAGCCTAACCCAGAACCACGACGGGGACGTGATGGTACTGCGGTTCCATTATTTTTTTTGTATTTTTTTGTTTTTAATTTCTTTTTTTGTATTTTTGTGTTTTTTATTTTTTTTTTGTATTTTTCTGGTTTTGTTAATCAAATTCTTTGGTAAGTGTAACTAAACGTTATGTCTTCATGTTTACTGTGGAGATCATTATGTAATAGATAAGAACGTTGTAATAAATAACTGTCAAAGATTACAATGTAAAATTTAGATGTGTAATGAGGAATACTCTACTACCGCGTTTCTTAATTTATCTTGATAGGAGGGATCGTCTATTACATTGATTTTGTAGCGATTCCAGACATTCAAAAAGTCCCTATGAACAGATTCTCCAGACTGTTCTGACCATAACCCAAATCCCTCACTATCTAAAAAATGTAAGGAATGCTGTAAATGCTTAAATATTACGTGAATCTTTAATGTTACCGAAAGGTCTGTACTCTTGTAAGCTGTTTTTAATTCTTTCACATATTCATCTAAATTCGGTCCAGGTGTCGATGTAGAAAAGCAACATTCAACAATTTTATTCATAGCTTTGATAGTAGCAATAAAAGGTACTACTGCAAGCTTGCCAACATTTGAATAAATTTCTGGATCGTTAAGGGCATCTGATTCTTTTAGAAGTTTTCTACAAGCATTGCCTTCAAAAATTTCGCCATGATAATTCTTCGAACAAACATTCAGTTTTTTTGGCTAGAGTAACGCTTTTTCTTTTGTAAGTAGAGGTACCAATCCATTCCAAAACACATGATTTACAAATCCTTGTAAAATGTGCAATTCAGGAATTACACATTTTTCAATAACAAGTGCATCATCATCTTCTTCGACAAGTGGTGCATTGATAGTACTGTGATTTTGCATTGCCAGTTTCTTTTTTCCACCTGACAGTACAAACTGATCATAATCATTTTTCAAATCTCCGTATGTTTTTAAACGTAAGCAAGTGCTACTCACTTTTAAACTTTCGGGCTCCACATTAGGTTCATCATCCTCCTCACTATCAGGTGAAATGTCTTCTTCATTTGCTTTCAATTCTGATAATGAAATAAAGCAATACGGACACGGATACATTGAAGTCGCAGTCTGTTGACCATTAATGACAAGTAGAAGTTTGAAATCACTAAGAAGCTTAAACGAGATGTTATTGACATTAGTTAAATTGAATAATAATTGTACATTTTCGTACGATTCTTTCACATCCGGTACAATAGCTAACAATATTAGTCTTTTAACACTTGTTAACTTAGCCTTTTTGGCACAAGTGCCACCTTCGGAATAAAGACTTCTTTTCGATTCAGGTGAATAAGCTTTATTAAATATTGCCAAGCATATTTTCAAAAACTTTTGACCTCCATCAATCATCATTTTGATAAGTACATTGTCAACTATGCCTCTTTCTCTGAAACGAACTCTAAAATTTCTTGAGCGTCTGCCCATACTACGGGTCTTTTAGATTTTTGCGGATTACCAACATCAAATTCGTGTACATTGCTCTTATAAATATTATCTAAGGTTTTTTTTTCTCTCAGAAACATGTTTCGATAATTAGGTGGAACAGATTTTTTTCCCGCAGTGCTTCGTAAAAAATTCGTCATTTTTTTCATCTCTTTAGATGATGCGCCAGAATTAACGTGATAATTGTCTAAAATTTCAGTAGTAAAGACAACAGGTTTTTTTTCAACTGGATTAACAGTCATTCTTAACTGACGACCCAATGTACTCAACTGTATAGATGTGTTTCGATGACTAGATGTGCTACTGTCATTAGAATTGTTGGATGAATCAATTTTCTTTAGCAATATCGAACTAGCAATTTGTTCTTTCTGTTTTTCAGGAAGTTTTTCCACTAATTTTAATACGTTATCCCGAGGTTTAACAGATTTAATGCAAGGGTGGGATTTACCTCTACCAATTTCTTGGAAACATAAATTACAGATTGATATATATGATTGTGTCTTATCATTGACGTGAGCTTCTTTTGAAATACTTATATTTTTAGAATTGCCATTGAGTCCATTTTCAACAGTAATTTTAACTGATTCGTATTTATGTCCATTTCCTCTTTGTATATTTGTGTGGCCTTTGTACCGCCCAGTCAAACAAATGTAACAATTACAAGAGTCATGATTTGTGCGAGTTTCTTTAGGCAAAATAATATCCATATAATTTGGCATAGATGGCAAATTTCTATTAGATTTTCCATTTCCGTACTCATTCAAAGTACGGCGACATGTTCCACAAATACCACATGGAAATTGAGAATCAGACATATCAAAGTTTTCATTGACGTGTTCTTTTATAAGATCTTCAAATTTTTTGTTGATAATAAATGAACTCTGAATATTGCTAAAAACAATTTTTTTCCCACAAGGGGCACAAACTTTCAATCTGTTTTCCTCGTGTTTACTTTTTGAATCCATTCTCAAATTTACTATTAAAATTTGTCCATTTGTCAAATGTATTAAAGAACGAGAAAGACAACTTTTAAAAATTACACCACAAATGAACTATTATAACAAATTTAAATAAAATAATTTATGGTAGCATGCACGTCACAGAAAAGAATTAAAATTTCCAGCAACTTCAAGATTTCTCGCTCTCGCGTTTGGTATATCCTTAAATGAACATGTGTTCTATGCAATGTTCCTTATTTTTCATTCCTGACTGTATAATATTTTATTTTATATATTATATTGATCGAACACTAAAAACATTTAAAACATCATGGAAATGATGTAACTCGAGGATAAGTGATAAATAAAATTGTTTTTATTATCGTTTTTCGATAGAGCTTAGAGTTAAAAAAAAGTGAAAATATTAAAAAAATTAAAAAACCAATTCTTTGATAAAACTGCTAAACGATCAGCTAGGATTTCATTCAAACCCGATTTCGACACTATGAAATACCTAAAATAAGATGCCGTAAACCGCTTCACTAGGCATTTTCATAAAACTTCTTTTTCGTTGAGGACACCCGTGAAAAAAACCTAATATATGGGCAATTCCACGTGAGATTTTAGTCGACCTCTTAAAATCGGCCAAAAATATTTTTTTTCTATTCTGTATCGAAAAAAACAGATATATATATATATTAGGGTGGTTCTTATTTTGGAAAAGTTGGAATTTCTTAGGTCGCCGGCCGGAATTTGAATTAAAATGTGAAAAAAATGAGATTCCCAAAAGAAAAGCCCATTTGATAAATTTTATCCCGTGCCGCAAAAGGGTTAAAGTTTAAATGGGGTTTATCATGGGTTTGGTGTACTTCTGCAAACTTTGTATTATAACTGTTACATTTTTTAAAAATTTGACTTGGGTCTATGTATTCCCATAGTTTTTCGTACGCTGAACACGAATATGATGTCAAAAATAACTTTTGACAGCTACCAGTTGTCAAAAAAGCTGTCAAATTTTGAAGATGAGAATTTTCTCGACTTTTACATTAATTTCTACGAATAAAAAGGTTTCTTGTGAATATTTCAGTTTATATTTAGCAATTTTATACCCTTTGACAGTTGCCAGCTGTCAAATAAGTTGTCAACTTTTATAGAAATCAGATTTCAAAGAGTTTTAAATCAATTATCACAAAAAACTTCGAAAATTGCTAAATGAATATTTTTTTCTAAAAATAATTTTTTAAAGACAAATAAACTTTAAAATATATGTAGTATAAAAATATTAATTATTACGTGCCACTTGGGTACAACTTATTATATGTATTTACATATTTGATTTTCATAATTTAATTAATTGATTAAAAAATTATATTTTGTATTAATTTGTCTAATACATATATGTTTTTAAGTTTAATTTTTTTAAAAATTATTTTGAGGAGGAAATAATTTTTTATAAATTTTAAAATTTATAAGAAGTAATTGGGAACGTCTTAAAAATCCTATTTAATAGAAGTTGACTACTAAATTGACAGCTGTCAACTGCCAAAATATATTAAATACCTATATATGAACTAAATTTACCTACAGAACCGTTTTTTTTGATAATTCATTTAAAACTCTTTGAAAACTGATTTTTATAAAAGTTGACGACTCATTTGACAGATGGCAACTGTCAAAGGGTATAAATTTGCTAAATATAAACTGAAATATTCACAAGAAACTTTTTTATTCGTAGAAATTAATGTAAAAGTCGTGAAAATTTTCATCTTCAAAATTTGACAGCTTTTTTGACAACTGGTAGCTGTCAAAAGTTATTTTTTACATCATATTCGTGTTCAGCGTACGAAAAACTATGGGAATACTTAGACCCAAGTCAAATTTTTAAAAAATGTAAAAGTTATAATACAAAGTTTGCAGAAGTGCACCAAACCCATGTTAAACCCCATTTAAACTTTAACCCTTTTGCGGCACGGGTTAAAATTTATCAAATGGGCTGTTCTTTTGGGTATCTCATTTTTTTCACATTTTAATTCAAATTCCGGCCGGCGACCTAAGAAATTCCAACTTTTCCAAAATAAGAACCACCCTAATATATATATATATATATATATATATATATATATATATATATATATATAAAAGAAAAAGTAAGAAAAAGAAAAAGTAGAAAAAGTAGTAAGAAAAGCTATCCGTCAGTCATAGGAAAGTATGGGAATCGCATAAGTCCGTCTCACTCCCACTCATGGGATATGACTGACGTGGTAGGTTTTCGTACTGTATATATATAGGGAGACTGGGGTAAACCCGCGCACAGGGTAAACCCGCTCACTAGCGATTTGACGCTATGAACTCAACTTAAGATGGAAATATTGGTACTGTGAATAGTACTTAACATTCAACTTATATTAACGAACTTTCGTTTAGTTTCATGAATTCAACATAGAATCAGAGACGATCAAATGTTTTTAGAGGTGTCAGAAAGAAAACGTATTTTAGATTTTTTAAGTTTTTCGATCATTATTTTTGAGTATTAATTTATCTGGCAAATTTTTTTTGTTGCCATTGGATGTCCTTCTTCGAAGTACATATATAGTTTTGTCTTATTTTAAAAAGATTTAATTAAATTTATTCTGAAATGTGAGTAATACACTGGGGGTAAAGCCGCTCACTTAGTTTTAAATTTAAAATTTAGAATAAAATAATTTCACGTATTATATTTAAACAATAACACAATTTATGACTTATTAAAACCAAAATTGTAACTACATTTCACTTTCTCTTAACAAAATATAACACTATTTAAATCCATAGTTGTAATTCATGAAATCTATGTTCATTATTTATTAAACCAATTTGTTGTTTATAGAATTGTTTATATAACTCATAAATTATCAATAATAAATCATCCTTAAGACGGGAATAAGACGAACTTTAATATTTAAAAAATAAAACTGTTCCGTCTTGAAAAGATAAAGTGAGCGGGTTTACCCTGGAAAATTGTGATTTTGAAATTTGGTATATGTTTATTAAAAAGTTTCTTTAAGTAAAACTAAAAAAGATAAATCAAAAACTCTTTTTTATTTTTTTAGTAGAAATCATGAGCTTTCAAATGATATAAATTAACTTGGATTTAGATAATAATTTCCTAGATTTTAGCTGATCTAAAAAAGTGAGCGGGTTTACCCCAGTCTCCCCTATATATTATTTTTATAAAAAAATGCAAAAGCAAAATTAATTAATTATTATTAAATTAATTTAACAACAATAATATTATATTACGCAAAAAATTAAAAATTATCAATTTAAAATAAAGAATTTGTTAAATTGAACTAATTTTATTAAAATTAAATTTAAAATTAAAAAATTTTAATTTTCAACGTAAAATAAATGTTTGCTCCTAATGTGATCCAAATATGTTCTTTTTAAGTTTCGATGGGACTCAATTTTTTCTTAAACATTGTATAAATAAACAATTACAAAAGTTGTTAAAATATAATTATTTTTAAAATACATTTTTTTGAATAAAAACAAAGAAATTCCTTTTTTTTAATATTACAATTGGTAAACCGGTTCTCGAAGAAAAATTTGTTATTCAATGGCGCTAAAAGACAAAATCGTTAAAAACTTTATCAAAAAAAATTTTTGCAAAATAAATTAACAAGTCGTTTTTAAAGTTAATTTGAATCACAATGGTAGAAAAGTACATTGTTACTGATGTAAAAGTGGCATACAATAATGTCTTTTTGGACGATTTTCTTGGAAATTTAATGACAATCTATCCATTTTACATTTAATGTCGTTTAGATTAAGTGTAGCATGGTCTGGCGCACATCTTCCACTTATTTAAAACTTTCTAATTAATAGGATTCACAAATAAAGGTTCTTTCCAATTTCACAAATTACCTTCGAATTTTATTCCTTCTGGTGTTCGATGAATTCTTTTAATTCGTAAAAACTCATTATTTTTTAGCATTACCAAATTGTTTGGTAATTTTAGAGTCAGCGTACATTCTTTGTATTTCAGTTTTATGATATCGTGACCGTTGAATTTTAAAATGTAGTTGTGGTTTTGGAGGATCAATTTCTTTTAGTTCGTGCAACCGGCGACAAATCTACGCTAAGGGACGATTGGGTGTACGTATGAGTTTTGTCAATTTTCCGAGAAAATTCTCAAAAGGGAAGGCAGAAATTCGACTTAAACTACACCCCATTTTTATTACATCGTCAGCAGCATGCATCGCGTGATGCATATTAAGTACTTGAATACGAAAATACACAGGTCTTAAGCTAAAAAAGAATGTTTGCAAATAAGATTTTGCATGATTTTGATGAGGTCCGATTAGTTTGTCACTAGACAAAATTCTAGTTGCTGTTTGTAAAAGTAAAAATTTTTTCAAACAATTAGTACTCAATGAATCTGACATTATAATAGGACCACAGAACAGCAAAAAGAATCGGAATTCGGTTGCCTTGCATTTAGACAAAGACTTTAAAGTTCAAATTTTTCTTTGAAATTCACACGGTACATATTTTTTTATTAAAAGCAGTCTCCTCGATACTACCGTTTAACAATGTTGACCGAGATTAGTCCGAGTTGGTAAAACAAACCAATTCTGTAGTAAACGCTTCATTACTCCTTCGAAGAAGAGATGCATAGAGTCGAGAAAAAAATGAGTGATCATATTCAAAGGAGGTCTTATTCGCAAAAGAGGAGAAGTAGCTTTTTGATGACCACGCTGCTCTTTTTTTCTAAATGATTTATCTGTCCTTTTCTTTTCTAAGAGAGGAAATGTAGTTACTCCATTTTCCTTTAAACCTTGCGTTTCGCATCTTTTACACGAGAAGAATCCTACGTGGCTCTTGCTGGTGTATCGCATATAAAGCTGTGAATCCAAAAGTTGAATCGATGATTTAAAATACATAGTCCTTTTGACAATAAAATATTAGCTTCGTTGATAAAGTCATTTACAAAATCGTCGACGTCAGGTTTCGAATTCCCACAATAAATTGCTATAGGATACGGTTTACAAATATCTGGTTCGTAGTAAACCTTAACAGAAATAACCCAAAAACCCTTCAGTCCTGAATTGCTTAATGAAATGCCGTCCGCATTGACTTGCAAAAAATCGTTGATTTATTGTGAATAATTGGATCTATGCACTCTTCTAAACCACCCTGCATACAAAAATAGATATATTCACCAATAGATCCATCAGAATCCGCCATTTCTCGAATTTGGTCATTTGCTCCAGAAGTACCTAAAAAGGTTTTTGCCGATTTCGGTAATTCAGGTAGAAGTCTGCTCCGAAAGATTTTTAGTAACTCATCAAGGCTTTTTTGTTCAATTCTATTATTAACCGCCCATGCCTTCAGAGCTTGAATTTCATCGGGATAATTTTCATTGAGGTTTCCTATTCCCCCTCTACGAACTCTTCTTCAGAACTTGAAGATCCGACAAAAATTTCATCATCTAAAATCAAAATAGTATTTAATTAAAATCAGTAATAATTTCAATTTAAAGTTTTAAATAAATAATTCATTACGTATTTTTAGACTTAATATATAGTTATATTTAATAAATATTTTAATTTTATATTTATTAACAAAGTAACGATTTACATTTTTTTAAAAGTAGTGGACTTTGCACTCAATAATTAATTTTTTAAAGTCTCTTTGAAACTAAGAAAGTAGCTATCGAAAACTTAAACTTGATGACCAAAAAAACTCGTCTTATTCACTTCATAAAATTGATAAAAATTCCATTCTATATTTTATTCTACTGATTTTTTCCTAATTTTCATAAAAAATACTTATTTACTTCTTTCTTATCCTACCAATGAATTAAATTCCTTCAACGAATTTATTATTCATAAAAGCAAACGCAAGTACGCCTTAATCTCGTAATCTCATCTATTTTCTTATCTAGGGTTTCTTTAGTACGTTCGAGGGTTGTCAGCAAACGAGTGTTTTGATTTTCTACAGCAGTGGTCATGCTAAATAAGTACGCGAGTTCTTTTTGGGCCCTTTTGATAGTGTCCTTTATATCGGTGGCGGTTTCGGGGACATGATTGTCAGTGTGATCCTGTTTAGACATGATGGTTTAGTGTGATATTGTGAGTCTTTTGTAGATGAGTGGACTATAGCAAAATGATCTGCAAAGAGTAAAACAAGTAATGTGTCAAACAATTTAGCGTTTGTAAGGTTTGAGATCCTCGATGTAAATCTTGCTGACCTTCGTACCTTCGAGTGTACTTATTTCATAGTTCTCGGGGGAAAGAACTCTACTAATTTTAAAGGCACTAGTGAATTTTGCGCATAATTTTGCTGCAATATACTGATCCTTATTGGAAAGTTGACGATTTCGCGATAGAACTAGGTCTCCGAGATGATATCTTAACTCGCGCTGACGAAGATTATAGCGCTTTGATTGCTGCATAAACGCTTCATCGAGATTATGTACAACCCAATCTCGAACGATACTTAATCTTTTCTTACGACTTTCCCATAATTCATGGCTGATAGGTTCGATTTCATGTGAACCTTCTTCTCTTTTGCGCAATGAGTTTATCGATTTTGGTTCACGCCCTAGATTTAAGAAAGCTGGGGTTGCTTTCAAACTAGTAAGGTGTGCTGTATTATAGGCAAAGCGGAATTCGGTTAAATTCTCGTCCCAAGTTCGTTGCTCCTTCTCAATGTACGCAATAATCATGGTTTTTAGTATTCGATTCACTCTCTCCACCGGGTTTGCCTGCGGATGGTATGGAGGAGTGGTGGTATGATAGATGTTAAATTCCTCGGCTAATGATTTAATTGTGTTATTGACAAACTTAGTCCCGTTGTCGGTTAGTATTACTTGAGGACATCCCCATCGATTTAGCACAAACTCGCGGAATGCTTCGCTGATCTTTTTGTCGTTAGCCGAACGTAGGGATTTGAGCTCGATCTACTTTGTGAACAGGTCTTGCATCACGAGAAGGTATTGAAAGGATCTTTGATGGTTCTTCGATTCATCATTCCAGCAGGGTCGACTTGTTCGACTTTGCAAGTTTGACAAACTAGACATTCGCGGACATAAGCTATGATTTCTCGAAAACAATTTGGCCAAAAATAATCACGCGCGATCTTAACATAGGTATTTTGGATTCCTAAATGGCCTGATTGCGGGTCGTCGTGTGCTTCGGAAATTATAGTTCCTCTCTAATCATCTCTAAGGACCAATTTCCATACGTTCGGATCCAAATCTAACGCGTAGAGATACATATTTGGATGATAGTGATACAATTTCTTGTCAATAATTCGCCAACATAGAAATCTACTCGGGAAATCAGCCACAGCAATAAATCTTCTCACGTACCAGAAGTCTTTTGGATTAATAAGTAAGTTTAGAGCTTCCGATGGTTCATGAAGTCGCGACAGCGCGTCCGGTACTTGATGAGAAGAGCCCTTACGGTATATAATCCGATAGTCATATTCAAGAAGAGACAAAGCCCATCGCGCCAATCTCCCTGTGGAATTCTTTAAGTTATTTAACAAAAAATTGTTATATTTATATTTTAATCAGATTTTTGGATTGCTGATTTATAGTAAAAGTGATAGTTTTTAATTTCAAAAAGTTAATATTTTTTTATTGTTTTGCCTGCAGTTCGCCTACTGTTCTTGTAGTTTCCAGGGTATACCACGAGGAGGTTGCAGTGCTATTTAAACCCCATTCGGGGTGCTTTCTGAGTGGGTCCCGTCGCCTCCCACATTTCGGGGAGGTTTCTGAGTAAGTTCCCTTAGCCTCTCACATTCGGGGTGCTTTCTGAGTGGGTCCCCTTGCCTCCCACTTTTTCTTATGAATATCAAATATATTAACCTTCCAAGTCTTCCTCTGCTGACAGTTCTATGTTCTGTAAATATTCGAGAGTATCCTTAGCATCCGATATGTCCATCTGTTCATCTTCATCTTCCACTTCATAGTCATTGTTTGAAGTTTCTTGTGGAACTTCAAGTAAATCTCCAATTTTTTTCACCAGCGAAATTTCATTCTTTTTTATTCGAGATTGAAGACTAATATTATTTATAATTGGATCTGTACTGTCCATGGATCTATAAAATACATCTTCAAGATTAGCTTCTCGACTGATTTGTCTTGCATGATGTTGTCTGTCGATCTTGTAATATTTATTTCTTGATTCCGATGCTTCCTCGCCTAACATACCTATTAGTAATAAACTTGTTCTTATAACATCACCACCGTGCATAAGAATTTTATGCAAAGATGCTGACATTAAATACCAACGATAGTGCTCAACATAAATTTTTGCTGTTGATTCGCATAAAACATCAAACTTTAATGCGTCAATAGGAAGATGACAAGATAAAGCAATAAGAATTTTCTTAAAATTCCGAAGCATCTGTACGTTAAGTCCAAGCAATTCAGCGAGTAACTCCGAACTTTGAAAAGCTCTTCTAGCGGTATTCCCATTATTTGTACTACCAGAACCACCAGGTTTTGGTTTATCCACAATAATTCCTAATTTTTCCCACAAAATGTTTTGTATATATTTTTTTCTTTCAATAAATTCCAATTTTTGCTCTTTTTTTCTTACCTGCCAGACCTTTATATTTATTCTGTAGGAGATATTCAGACAAACTTCTAGAAATTTTATCTATGCATGAAGGGGACTTAAACCATATTGGAGCGAGTTTGGATTTGGTAAAAAATACCTTTATCTTTATTAGACAAATTATTAAACATTGAGGGAGTTGCGTGACAAATAGGACAGTTTTGCATTGATTTTGTATTTGTTATGATGTTTAGAACTTTTCCGTCAATTAATGTCAAAAATAGAGAAAAATGAACTCGAATACGACGATTATCATCCAATGCAAGTTCAAGAATTTCTGGTTTGTCAATTTCTTCTTCAACGTTCTTTTTTTGCATCAAAATAACATCTGCAGGTTCTGAAATGTATTGAATGCAAAGAGGGCGACATGATTTTGGCGATTGCGATGTTCTGTTGTTCCAGAGAACTATATTTTCTTCATCGAAGTTGAATAGTAATCGTAAAGGAATTGCAGTTGTAACAAACAGATTTCCATCACTTTATGGCGCATTTTCTGCTGCAGATTTGTATGACTGATTATACCAAGATAATCCTGAACAACCATCAAACCCCCATGAAAACATCATCACGCAATTTTACAATTCTTTCTGTGGTATGGTTTAATAGGGATTGAAGGGTGACCTTTACAATCTTTTCAGAAAGAGAAATAGAATTTTTTGGAGGGCGACATTCTTCCTAAGCAAGTCTAACTTCATTGTAGGTTGGCCAGATATCTGCACCGCATGATTTTACTTCTGTGCGAATGCTTTGATACAAATCTTTACTCAAAGATTTCTCTAATAAAAATGCTAAGGCTTCTTCTGGAGTTTTTTTCACAATTGAAACTAGGGGTCCGTTGATTAATTTCCTAATTTTTTTAGGTTGCTCTGGACATTTCAGTATATTATCGAGTACAAAACATAAATCAAAATTTCCAGAACGCCTCGATGCATAACGACATACCATAATCATTCTCTGTGGATCATTTTTTAATTCTGCACTAATTTCAGCAACTTCTCGACGTTGTGAACGGTATGATTTTTCAGAAAATTCAATAGCAGGGCGACCAAATTTAGATGATTGAGACTTGTTTTAATCAATTTCAGAAATTGATATGGAAAAATTAGAATCTAACCATTTAGAATTCATTGCTTCATAACTATCCTTCATCCTTTTCGCACTTTCAAATTTTTTCAAATTTTTGCATTTCAATGAAGTTAATGAATTTTTTTAAATCTTCTTCTGAGATATTATTAATATCTACATTGATTATAGATAAAATTTCATTAGAAGTAATTTTTATATCATTATTCCTTAAAATAATGTCAAGAACTTCTTGTTTGGTTAATTTCGACATTTTTATAATTGTTTTTTTATGATATTATTATACATTGACTTATTTTTATTGCAAATTAACCAGATTTAATTGAAAAATACAAATTACAAATCATGTAGTAATATGAAAGATGTACTGTCCACGATAAGGTGTTAAATAAGTGTAATATATGGTATATAGCTAAATTCTTCAATGTAAGCATATATTATATCAGAATCTGAATTCGGGCAGAAGTGGGCGGATTTTTCTTATTCTTTAAGGTCTATTAAAAAAATCAGAAGTTAAGACAATTGAAAATCTAGTAGAGTCTCGGGGAGTTTACTTTCGGAAGTACTACATTAATGAAAATTTTTACTTTAAACGAATTGACTTCTATTTTTATTTTTATTACTTCGAATGTAGAAAGAAAAATTAGAAAATAAGATAGAGTGAATTCTTTTGAATAATTATTATAAACCAAATGACTTTTATTACAAATACATTTGATAAAAATTAGAATTTTTTTCAAACTTTGCGCAAGTGTACATTAAAAATATATTATCATTAGACAACCAAATTTGTAGAATAACTACTTTGGTTACTACTCATTTAATTGTTAATATTTATTTAATAAAATTTTAAAAGTGACTTTTGGCCATCAAAGTAGGTCGTCTGGCCCACAGTGCTTCGGTCAGACACTTTTTTAACTCATCAAATGCTATTTGCTGCTCGTTATTCCAAACCCACCCTTTTCCTTTCTTTAGGAGGGAAGTAATTGGTGAAGCTTTTGTGGCATAATTTGGTATGAAGCGTCTATACCAAGACGACATTCCTAAGAATCTGCGTAACTGTTTAACGTTACAAGGCTTGGGATAATTCAAAACGGGAGCTACCTTATCGGGATCAACCTGTAACCCATTCTCGTTAAATTAGTTACTAGTGAAATTATCCTGATGGACTATAGTATTTAACCCTAAAAATTTTATCACATCACAAAATTTTAGTTTCAATTAATTTTGGTTAACAATTTAATTTATCCCCTTAATTTAATTTACAATTGAGAATTTGAAGGGGGCTTCACGTTCTCCACCACAGTCGAGGACTCATAAAAGTTGGTAGTTTTACAACGTTACAAGATCTACTTAAAAATTAATTTGCAGTAACCAGTCGTTTCTAACAGTTACCGATATATCGGGATGTAGGAAATAACCTAACCAATACAAGTGAGATTTAATAAAAAAAACCAGCCAACAAAGGCAAGATCTACTTGAAAAATCAATCAACAGTAATCAAATGTGTTTATAACAATAAACGATATGTCTAGATGTAGAAAATAATTTAACCAATGAAGGTTAGACTTAGTAAAAACCAGACAACAAAGGCAAGATCTACTTAAAAAGCAATTCACAGTAACCAGATGTATATAACAGTAAACGAAATGTCGAAATGTAGGAAATAATTCAACCAATAAAGGTCAGATGTAGTAAAAACCAGTCAACGAAAGCAAAATCTACTTACAAGTGAGATTTAGTAAAAAACCAGCCAACAAGGGAAGATCTACTTGAAAAGTCAATCCACAATAATCAGGTGTTCATAACAATAAACGATATGCCTAGATGTACGAAATAATTCAACTAATGAAGGGTAGACTTACATAGTAAAATCCAGTCAACGACAGCAAGATCTACTTAAAGATCAATTGGATAACCAGATATCTTTGAAATCCTCATTGATCTAGTAAGTTTCCAAACTCTAACCAGACACGAAAAAGTAAATATAATTACTTTAGTAGGAATAAATAATGCGACCAATAAAAGTAAAATGTATTATAACCAACAAACAAAGGCGGTACGCAATAAAAATCCTATTATTGTACTTATTTTACTTTCATTAATAACTGAAGAGATAAAATTGTGGTTTAAAGAATAAACATCCAGCAAGGTTCAGATTAGTTTTAATTTAATCAGTTTCCCAGCAGTTGCTGAGATGCACCGCAACAGTTCCTTTCTTTGCTTTAATTTGTTCGGCTCGATGATTTGGGCTATTAGCTGACTCTGCAAATGGTCTGTTCATCGATTTAAAAGGTAAAGTTGAGAATACCCACACAGGTCCCCAATTTTCCGTTGATGTAGCTGCATGCTTGTTTAGGTGAACGTTGAACCGCATGTTGACTTCTCCGTAGTGTGTTTCATTTTCTGTGACAAATTCATCCAAGTATGTTTTTGCTTTAGCCAAGTCTTTGGTAGTAATGGATGCACTGTTTAAGATAAAAATCGCTTTGGCGTATTTAGCCATATGGCTGAAGAAAGGTTCGGACAAGATGTCATCAAGACAAGGCAACATGAAATAGAGAAGATAATTTCGCTATTCCAAAGCTTTTCAGGTTTGTTATGTATTTATACTGCGAGGTTTTAGTGAGATTCTTGAGGGAGTTTTAATTTCTGTCAAAATGTTGTCCACTTTTTTCTTATTCTCTTTTTTGACGATATACCAAGGTTTTTAAAAATTTGTCATGTGCATCTCACTAAATTTCTTAGTGTTTCCTAAGTAATCCTTGTAGGAAATGTCTACGACTTGATTTTTAATGAGATCAAATTGTCGAAGACTTATTAATGGCGAACAGTCAAGGACACCTCTAGATTCTACACCAGTTCTAATAACATTTCTTATGTCACATTCCATTGATTCCATCGTACGCTCCTGGCTCAACGTTGAAAATCCATCGTATGTCGATGCTCTTTCCTTTCAGAAATCATAATGGACAACCGAATTCTCCGTTATACAATTTTACCCTCAAGATCATTGGCTTGCAAGCTGAGTCAGCTGTAAAGATAAGTACAATGAACTTGCTTATTATCTCTTGTCCTGCAGTTAGTTACCAACGAATACCGATATCGTACAAGTTCATCAACCCTTTAATGGCCAGTGGTACACATACGTACCACCTACTTCAATAAATCATAACTTTCTTAAAACTTAACGAATCAACTCCGCTAAGGTCTCATTTTGAAGGGGTGAGCGAGAGTAACAAAAACATATAAATGCCTTTTTACAAAATACTACCTTTTATGAAATACACCCCTTTAAAAAACGTGAAAAAATGTCAAAAATTTAAAAAAAGGTATATATTAAAGAAAATTTTATTTTCAGATTTTAAAGTAACATATGGGCAATTCCACGTGAGATTTAAGTCGACCTCTTAAAATCGGCCAAAAATATTTTTTTTCTATTCTGTATCGAAAAAAACAGATACGTATTTTTTTATTTATGTTTAATTGTCCAAATTTTCGAGTTATGAATTTTCGAAAATTTGGACTTTTAATTGTAAACCTATATTCAGTAGCTTATGTTACGTCAAAACGAGAAACCTTTTTAAATATTCCTAGCGTTCCTCGTTTTAAATTAGTTTCATAAATGAATTTAATTTGGGATGAGGATAAGTCAATGAGCCTACTAAATGTGAGAGAATAATTTATTTAAAAACCAACAAGAAAGAAAAGAGTTGACAAAATTACAATGAGTACAAAAATTATGAATCTTACTTAAAGAATAACGATTACTGGTGGTGTGATGATAATCTCCTGTTTAATCTCGATGGTGTTGAGCGCTAGACGAAAAAGGGGCCTTCCGCTTGTTGTCCTTAATGGTTGGGTATTAATCCTCTTGTTTACACTAATGAGATAGTGTATTGTTTTTTGAAAATATCTGATTTCTTCCAGACGGTTGTCGCCTCTTGAGCAAATTTCGATGGTTCGAAATTTGGAATGTGTTGTTTCAATATTAGATCTTCTTTGATTGTTGAGATTATTTCCAATTTAATAATTTTGGAAATTGTTTAAAATTTATATTTTGCAAATTGGTGTATAATAAAAGGTTGATTTACAGTTCACTTCAAATTTAACACTTGGGGATATATTGTTCACTTTCGAACAATGCACTTTAAAAAGAATACTTGGAGATATACTGTTCACTTTCAAAGATGTACTTTGAATTCACTTGTAAATTATGTGATGTGTTAACGTTGACTGAACGATGTAAACTGGTTGATTCCCAAAAAATTACTCTCTATCTCTTATACTGAACGATGTGTTCAGGTTGAATTCTAAATAGTTACTCTCTGATCTGAGTAGAACTCATATCCCCTTTTATATAAAACTGTCTTCATCAATTCTTTGGAATCATACACGTGTCGATGTTGCTTGGATTTTAAGGGGGGTTGGAGCGACTACGCTGCAATGCCGTGATGACTGTCTAAGAGGCGTGAGGAGTGATTATTTTCTCTCTCAGTTGTGACTGCTAGGCGACTGTTGTCTCTCTCTTTTGTGGCTGCTAGGTTGCAATCCAGAGCGATAGTTTAAGGGGGGTTGAGGGGCGACCGTTGTACCTCTCAGTTCAGTTTCCAGGGATTAGACACCTGCCTGCTTGTTTTATGCACTCCAATGATTATGGGATTATAGTAATCTGCTTGATGGATTATCGTTATTCTTTTTACATGAAAAGTATTACCCATCTTTCTTGGATTTGATATAATTTATAAGTTTGTTTAAATACATATAAAATTTACAATATTAATTACCTTCTTATAAAATATATTGAATATAATGCAATAATATGAAGAGATTGTATGAATACGTATTTCAAATACGTTAGTATAATATATATGTATAATTCAATATGTTTAAAAGAAATACACACCTAAATATTATAGATAATTTAAGTATATTAAGAAGTTACAGACGTAACACCTCCCCTCTCAGATTGAGCATGGGAGAGAAACGAAACATGCTCAAACTTATTGAAAAACGTATATTATAGAGGAAATTTTATAACCGTTTATACATGCATTTTATCCATTCTTTATATTCTTTCCATAATATTTGGAAAAAATTATTTTCATTCTATATTTATATATATATATATATATATGGGCAATTCCACGTGAGATTTTAGTCGACCTCTTAAAATTCGCCAAAAATATTTTTTTTCTATTCTACATCGAAAAAAAACAGATACGTATTTTTTTATTTTTGTTTAATTGTCCAAATTTTCGAGTTATGAATTTTCGAAATTTTGGACTTTTAATTGTAGACCTATATTCTGTAGCTTATAAGTCCGAAAATATTGAGTTTAAAAAAAAGTTGTCAAAGAATGAAAGTTGTAGTTTTCTTTCGACTTTTAAGAAATGTAAACAAAAAATTTTTTTTTTAATTGTTTATTAAAAAAAAATTTTTTTTTATAAAAAAATTAATTTTTTTTAACTTTGGGCCAGATTTTTTTTTTGTTTTTTTTTAATTTATTTATACCTTGTAATATAGAGAAGATTTTCCAAAAAGTCCCGAAATGGGCCTGATGTGTTAAATGAGTTTTAAAACATTTTCAAAAATCACTTGCAAGCATCACAGTGGGATTTTTTTTACAATTAACTTTTTAAAACTGTCTACAGCGTAGACCCTTTAATTTAAAACAAAGAACACTCAAATAGATTAAAAATTATACGCTGTAGACAGTTTTAAAAAGTTAATTATAAAAAAATCCCACTGTGAAGCTTGCAAGTGATTTTTAAAAATGTTTTAAAACTCATTTAACACATCAGGCCCATTTCGGGACTTTTTGGAAAATCTTCTCTATATTATAAGGTATAAATAAATATTAAAAAAATGAAAAAAAAATCCGGCCCAAAGTTAAAAAAAATTAATTTGTTTATAAAAAAAAAATTTTTTTTAATAAAAAATTTAAAAAAAAATTTTTTGTTTACATTTCTTAAAAGTCGAAAGAAAACTACAACTTTCATTCTTTGACAACTTTTTTCTAAACTCAATATTTTCGGACTTATAAGCTACTGAATATAGGTCTACAATTAAAAGTCCAAAATTTCGAAAATTCATAACTCGAAAATTTGGACAATTAAACAAAAATAAAAAAAATACGTATCTGTTTTTTTTCGATACAGAATAGAAAAAAAATATTTTTGGCGAATTTTAAGAGGTCGACTAAAATCTCACGTGGAATTGCCCATATATATATCTTTCAAATATCTTTCTGTCTCCTTCTTTCTAAATAAATAACATAAATCGGTCCCTGTTTATAACGCAGAAAATCTAACGCTATTGCTTTCTTCCTCTTTCCAAATAGAAATAACATAAATCGGTCTCTGTTTATAACGCAGAAAATCTAACGCTATTGCTTTCTTTCGCTTTCGAGGATAAGCAACATTAGACTGTCTCTCTTTACCTAATTTGCATATCTACTCGTTTCATATTAAGGATTGAAAAAAGTTAAAGTACATTACATACGTTACGTACGTAAGTATTAAAATACATGTAAATACAAATTAAATTTGTTGTTAATATTATTTGTATATTTATTAGGAGGAGTTTGTAAATAAAATGTGAATTATTTGATTTATTATTTTGAAGGATTTAATTAATTTAAGTAAAGTTAAAGACATTAATTTATGTAAAGTTAAAGACATTAATTTAATTAAAGTTTAAAGGAATAAAGGACATTTGCCTGTTATTTTGATTTCTGAATGTAGAATATTGATTGATTTTTTTTAATTCTGATGTTTGTACATTACATAATTATATTATAGTGGTAATAATTGTGATTTAATATTCATTTATATTTGTTTTTTTAATCTTAATTATTAATTTTTTAAAATTTTGGTAGTTAATTATTATTATTTGGAAAAAACTTTACAAATATTAAAGATAAGTACTAAAAATAACATGTGATTACGAGATACTAGATACTTGGTAAACAGAGATTTAGCCAAGAGCTACTATATTAACAGATACTAGAATAAAATATAAAAAAATAAAAAATATAAACAGATACAAAACAGAAAAACTTACCAAAAATATACTTATATTTATTCTTGAAAAAGTATAAACTAAAACATAACAAATTTAGATGAAAAGATCAATAGATACCTTTTTTACATTCTTGAGATCAGACGAAATTAGATTAATGGATGAAGATACATTCTTTACATTCTTAATAATCTTCAATAAGAAAGTAAAAGATAAAAATTCCAGTTACTGTTAAATGTGACAATAGTAACATTATTTACATGTGTTCTGAATTAATTAATTTTATGAAAAACTATTTTTTAGAAGCGATATCTTTTCAATAAATTGAAAGAATTTATTTAGTCCGATTAAAAAGGTAAAAAGCATATTCAAATACTTTTTAGTGGACCTATCAAGAAAGGTCATTGGATTTGCACTTATTATGATGGAATGAGACTATATTTATGATAGTCTTAATGAAGGATGTTTAAATGAAGATCAAAGGAAATATTTAAGTAGATTATATCCTTTTAAACCTCCAGTAGTTTTCACAACTGTTGATCAACAACCAAACAATAGTCTTGCTTGTGGAATATATGCAATAGCATTCGCAACATCGATATTTTTTAATATTATGCCCCACTCTGTCAATTACTATTATTGTAACATGAGAAATCATTTAATGTTAATGTTAAAAAACAATCGTTTAAGTAAATTTCTGTCAGTAAGGTCGACTAATATTAGAACTATGACTTTTGAATATAATTGGGAGTGTCTTTTTAGGAATTGAGCTAGACAAAAAAGTTTCCAAAATGAAGAAAATAAAATTGTTGACAATAAGTTATCATCGTTGAATTCAACCAGCAATGTTTGTAAAGAAAATTTTGCTTATAGTTGTATAGAAAGTTTGCCTTTAATTCCAGCAAATGATGTTAATAATATTTCTATTGATTCAAGGATCATAAAACGTCAAAAAAAGCTGCTTATAAAAAAAATATTGACAAAAAAAGCGAGAAAACAATAAAATTGTTCGCTCTGAATTATTGGATTCTAATGAATTCATTAGCGCAGAACAAACTTTAAATATGAGTCCCCAAAGCACATCCACAGCTTTATCATCAGCAGAAGAAAAATATTTCTACTTCTAAAGTTAAAACGTCAATTCGTGACAGAAATCTTGCTTACAAGCGCACCTCTCGACAAAATAAACATACTTCTGTTCAAAAACAAAATCAGTCTGATATTATTTCAAAGGCACATATAGAGACAGGTAATTGTAATAAAATGAACATTATACGTTATCATTCTTATGTAAAACTTTGTGAACATAAAGTTAACAGTGAATTATTTAAAAAATCAAAAACTAATAGAAATGAGGAAGAAATTATTATAAACAGAAGTTTGCAAAGTATGCCTTCAACATCAGCGCAGAATACTAATAGTAGGGGAGAGTCTCCAGTTGTGAGACACCTCCAGTTGTGAGACAGTCAATTTTTTTTAACATGCAATATTAAAAAGCCGATTGGTTTATATAAAAACATTTCTATCAATATGAGCCAACTTTTTTGTGTACGCCGAAGCGGATATAAACTGTTTTTGTTAAATACCAACACTGTGTGTAATAATCGACTAAAAAGCGTTTTTTCAAAAAATGCAAAGTACTTTTTTTCCAAGTTAATTAATTGG
The DNA here is from genome assembly GCF_015476425.1 of Leptopilina heterotoma. Classification (NCBI taxonomy): domain Eukaryota; kingdom Metazoa; phylum Arthropoda; class Insecta; order Hymenoptera; family Figitidae; genus Leptopilina; species Leptopilina heterotoma. The sequence continues at coordinate 135,854 of NW_025111123.1, read as the reverse complement.
AAAAGGTAAATGTAATGCATTTTCTTTTAGTGTTTTCCTTATATTTTGTGATGCAATATTGCATTGTTCCAATCTACGTTTGAAAATAATTTAATTTTCCTTTTTCAAAATAGCGCCAATTTCTGGGTGTGAGACGCAGCATATCACCAGTTGTGAGACGGTGTCAACAGCCATCTGGGCAGCATAAAAAATACGACTTTGCAGGCATACTATTTAAATGTTGTTTTGATTTTTTTTCTAGTATTTTTGGGCATGTCAAGTGGAAAAAAGTCAATTGATTCAGAAGAAATCAATTTTAATGCTCTTGTTGAAGCTATTAAATTGTGTTTATTTGATAGTCATATTTTGGCGAATAAATATTATTATTTAGTATATAATAATATATATTATTAATATATTTAATTATTTCTACTAAACATAACGTTTTATGTCAAACTTATTAAATTTTAGCAATTTTTAATGAGTGTCTCACAACTGGAGACATTTTTTTTTTTTTGAAAAAAGCGATGTGCTCGGAAAATGTATCGTAAAATTTTTTGAGTTCATCGAAACACTATACTTTCTTTTAATAAAAGTTGCGTATTTCTGTTACCTTTCGAACGGTGTATTTTATTTACAATTTCGTTTACCCGTTTACAATTTACGGGTCAAAAATGAAACCCGTCTCACAACTGTAGACTCTCCCCTACATCAGGAGAAGTAATACACAAAGGAAATTATAAAGACAAAGATAATGTAATTATTGAAAGTGCAACAATTAATTCAAAAATCAGCAGTTCAAAGGAAACTTTTAATAATAGACAATTACAATGCATGACTACGAGATCATTAGATAATTGTATTGATTCAAGAAATGTTACAAAATATACTAATTTAAAAAATAAAAATCAAGTAAAAAAAGAATAATAATACGTTTTTTAGAGGAAGAAGAACAACATCAAGTCATGAAACGTCAAAAGAAAGCTGCTTTTCAAAGAAAGTTTTGACAAAAAAAAGATAATAATAGAATTCTTAATCCTCAAACAAACCAGACAAAGGATAGTATTATTACAGTGGCTGAACTAAATATAAATTTAGCAAAATCCTCTACAACTGTTAATACATCTTTAGCAAAAGATAATGTAACTGTTACAGCAAATTTATCAAATACTAATATTTCTGGTCGTCAAAAAAATGCAGCTTAACAAAGAACTCATCGCCAAAAAAAACGTAATTCTGCACAGAATCAAAATTTCTCTGACAGTATTTAAGTCTCGCATATAGAAGAACATTTTGCTGGTGCGATAAGCATTTCATGTGAGCATTGTAATGCTAAACATTTCTAAGCAGAAAGAGTATCTAATAAAAAAAATTCATTTCATGATTGTTGAAAACATGGCGAAGTCATTCTTAAAGATCTACCTGCTCCTCCACTCATATTACAAAATTTATTTGATGGCACCCACGAATTATCTGGGCATTTTCTTCATAATATACGACCTTACAATAATTCATTTGGTTTTGCTTCTTTCAACGCTAACTTAGTTAATTTTAACAATTGGCGACCAGGACCATATTGTTTCAAAATACATAGTCAGGTTTATTATCAAATGAATACATCTTTGTATGCAGAAAGAAACGAGACGCATGCTTATTCCCGAAATCTTTTTTGACCAAATAGTTATTTGATATAAAACTACTTAACTTAAAATTCACATAATATGCACATTATTTGACATAAATTTCATTGCACACAAAAACCATTTAACATAAATATCATTTGTCATTGAATTCATTAAACAGAAATATTATGTTACATAAAACTCAGATAACTTAATTCCCATTTGACTTAAAAATTATGTAACATAAATTTCTATTGACATAAAAATCATTTAACATAATTTTCTTTTAACATAAAACTCATTTAACGTAAATTTTATTTGTTATAAAATTCATTTGACATCAATTTCATTTGGCATAAATGTCGTTTAACGTAATTCTCATTTGACATAAATATCATTAGACATAAAATTAGCTTGACATAAATTTTATTTGACGTGAATATCATTTAATATAATTATTATTTAACGTAAAATGAAATTTATATAAATTTCATTTAGCATAAATGCCATTTAACATAATTCTCATTTAACATAAAATTTACTTGACATAAATTTCATTTGGTGTAAATCCCATTTAACATAATTTTGATTTGATTTTCATTTGATATAAAAGACATTTAACACAATTCTCATTTGTCATAAAAGTCATTTAACAAAATTCTCATTTGACATAAAAATGTCAGTTATTTATTGTTGATCAAAACGAAGCTTCCGAAATGATGGAATAGATACAGCCCTTCGGGATTGTAACCTATTTGCACAGTCCTAACGTATGATGCACGAAGAAATTAAACAAACAATGACTGAAAATAATGCAGAAATTGAGCCTGAGATGCAATTATTATTTTCATTAAAGCCTGGGATGGATAGTAGACGTTATAATTTACAAAGTGTGAATGAAGTTGCAGCAATTTTTACTACAACTGCTGATGGTGATCTTGATTATCATTCTCATAAACATTTCTTTTTCAATTTTTCTTTAAAACATTTATTATATTTGCGCCATTATTCTCATTGTAAGTACTTTTGTTTAAAAAAATTAAAATATTAAAAAAAGGAATGCGCAAGAGAAAAAACGCGCGCGATCGTTCTCGTACAATATTAAAAATCATTAAATTAAGCAAAATTTTGAAATATAGAAATTTCGGAATGGATTTTATTACAATTTTGAAAATAATTGAATTTATATGATGAATACTATAACATTTATTAAAATATTTCAACTCTACAATGAATTTGATTACAATTCCTAAACAAGTTGTTCATTTCATGACCATTTAGCTTTCTCAATGTATAAAAATTGCGGTTTTGCAAACTTTTGAAAAACTATGTACAAAAGGGTTCGTCCAGAAGATTTGTTAAAAATAAAATTATATAAATCATTTATAATTTATAAGTTGTTATATAAATATTTGGTGAAATTTACACTTTCATTTGCCAATTGCTTCTTTTTTATGATAGAATAATCATTTCAAAATATTAATATTAATATTAAATAAATTATGAAAAAAATACAAAATTTGAATTTTTTTTTAAAAAGAAAAATATTTATTAATTTGATAAATTTTGATAAAATATATACTTTGTATACATCAATCGATTCGTTTTCTTGTCAGGAATGTAATTATGAGAAAAATTAATGAAAATATTAACAATTAAAAAAATTATTTACAAAAATACAAAAAAATTTTTTTTTTGAATTTTAAAAAAATTGTATAAAATTTTTTTTTTTTTAGATATTTTTGAAAATCTTTGTGTCAGATTTTAGGTATTAATGACTGCAATAAACCTGCAAAATTTCAAGACAATCCATCAAAATTTGTTTGAGATAATTTGTACACAATTTTTGTGACATACACACACACACACACACACACATACATCTGGACATTTGCTCAGAATTGAATATACATATGTTATAGATGAAAATGTGTCCATATAACCTTCTTTTGAAAAATTGAAAATCGTCACTAATGCAAAGCTTCCTTATGAAGAAGCAAAAAGAATAATTTAATTTTGTCGATGAATTTTGCTATTCATTTATAAATGGTGCATTCCACGCCAAATAGGAAATTATTTTGCTTTTGCATCTCAAATTTTTTTTAAACATTTTTTTCTTTTAGTACTCTTTAAAATGAGCTAGCTTGATTTTTTTCCAATTTTTTTAGAAATCGGTTCAGGAGATACAGATTTTTGAAAAATGACATTTTTTACGTAAATTTTTGTTTAAATGCTTATAACTCGGTCAAAAATTGATCAAATTGGACGTTTTTATAATGAAAAGTTTTGTTTTCACGCGTAGTTTTTAATACAAATATTTTTAAAATTTTTTAAATAATTTACGATAAGATTTAAAAATTTTTAAAATAAAATTTTATTTTTAACAATGTATGTATCGATCAATTTTTTTCAAAATTTTTTGTAAGAAACTAGCACTAAATTAATAATTTTTAAGCCTTGTTCGATCGTGGGCGAACGATGGGATCTATTTATTTTGAAATTTTTAATTTTTATATACACAGTAAAAACGGTAGGCCAAAATTGTCATTTGACCAAATCTCAATTTTACACAGAAAGAAGGTTAAGTTTGAAGCGACTCAGTCTGAAAACACATTTGCTGTGAAAAATTTGTGTGATTTTGTCAAATGGCAAGTTAGTCATTTGGCCACCACTGCGTATATAAAAATTAAAAATTTCAAAATAAATAGATCCCATCGTTTGCCCACGATCGGACAAGGTTTAAAAATTGTTAATTTAGTGCTAGTTTCTTACAAAAAATTTTGAAAAAAATTAATCGATACATATACATTTTTAAAAATAAAATTTTATTTTAAAAATTTTAAAATCTTATCGTAAATTATTTAAAAAATTTTTAAAAATATTTTTATTAATAACTACGCGTGAAAACAAAACTTTTCATTATAAAAACGTCAAATTTGATCAATTTTTGACCGAGTTATAAGCATTTAAAAAAAAATTTGCGTAAAAAATGTCATTTTTTCAAAAATCTGTCTCCTGAACCGATTTATAAAAAAATTTGAAAAAAATCAAGGTAGCTCATTTCAAAGAGTACTAAAAGAAAAAAAATGTTTAAAAAAATTAAGATTCAAAAGCAAAATAATTTCCGATTTGGCGTGGAATGCCCCAAATATAATTGAAGTGTTGAGAATTTTTTTTAAATTGTTTAAAAATTGAAAAAATAGTCAGGATTGGAAAAAGTTTAAGGTTTTGTTAGAATCGTAGTAAGTTCATAGTTTATGAGGCAAACAAAAAGATAAAAATTTTCAGAATTTTTTAATGAATTCTAAACATTTAATTTTTTCCAGTACTTTTAATAAAACAATATCCCTGAATTTTCCCTGACAACATGTGACAACCCTTATTTTATTTAAAAAGTATATAGAAATTAAAATTAAAAGAATTTATAAAAAGCAAAAAAATACTAACCATCAAATTTTTTAGTAAATTCGACTGCGTGCTCAATATCTGTAGACTCGAAAATCCGCTCCGGTTCCTCATCTGCAGGTTAAGGCTCCAAAATTTCAATTGTTGTGAAATTCTGAACAGACAGTTCAATGTTCATTACATTGTCCGTTTCTTTGTAATATCCCAAGTAGAAATTTCCCTAGCTTTGCCACAGTTTTATCCATGGGCCATCCGTGGAAGCCATGCATGGCCAATCTGAGTTTTGAAACCTTGCGCCGCACTTTTTCCCGACGATTACAAGTTTAATAATTATTTATCTAACTATTATTCATCACCATTTTTAGACGCCGAGGTTGAAATACGCAACTGAAAGCATAAATAATGCAGTAACCAATATTTATCATGTAAAATAATATTTTTTTATGGAACTGTTTATCAGAATTAAAACTTTTTTATTATTTCTAACCTCCGGGCAAAATCCTAACACCTTCTTGCGATAATTTAATCATGAGAAATTTGTTATCTCGGTGTGGGATTTGATAAATAGGTGAAAAGTTGTTACCTTTTGCAAATGCAGATTAAGAATGCCACCATCCTAACATTTTCATATGGTGCTCTGGGTGTGAAAGCAACGTCATCTGCGAGGAAGTTTTGTCAAATTAATAGAATTTCAATTCTCCAAATCCTAATAAATGATCGCCGTCATCCTGACCTTTTCCTATTGTATTCTAGGTTAGAAATAAACGTCATATTCGAAGAATTTTTATTGAAGTACAATAATTTTACATTTTTAAGTGGAAATTAATTATGATTATCATTAATTTTTGCAAATATTGTGTAGTTAGCATATTATTTAAAAGTTTTTGTTTGACAATTACAAAACATTGAATAAGTCTAACTTACTTGATAAAAGGGTTTTTATTTATTATATTTTATTTATACCATAGGAAGTGGTCAGGATGACAGCAAACTTTTACTTTTATTTGGAGTTGTAAGATTCTGTTATTTTATACAAAGTTTCTCGAAGATGACACTGTTTTCTAACCTAGAGCACAATAAAAAGCAATCAGGATGACGACAATCATCTACTTACTCTTGGAAGGGTATCATTCTCTTAATTTGACAAAACTTCCTTGCAGATGACGTTGTTTTCATACCTAGAGCACAATACGAAAAGGTTAGAATGTAGCATCCTCATTTTGTATTTGCAAACGGTAAAAATTATTCTTATTATTAAAACCCTTTAGGTGGGTTTTAATAATTTTGCCATTGAAATTCTCACGACCTGTTAAAGTAAAATAAATAAATTAATGTATATACTGCTAAAAAAAATAAAAAATAATTCAAAGAAATGTGCAATGTGGCCGTTTTCGGCATCGTCATGGATCGCGATCCAGATCACTTTTCCTATGCTGTGATTGGTTACTTTGTGATCCGGATCGCGATCCATGACCATGCCGAAAACAGCCGTAATTATTACTACCAGACGTAGCAGACGACCCTCAAATTCTTTGTTTTTGGTGGCCAGAATAAAGTTCTATTATTCCTTCCCATCATGTGTTACTTAAAACGTACCGAGTCGGCCTATTTGACGCTTTCTGTGGATCCTATTGTCCAGCATTGGCTCTCGTTCTATTAGGTACCAATTCTGTGATTGCAGCAGTTATTTCGCTAAAAAAATTAAATATTTATTCGCTACAAAAAATAAAAAAGCAAAAAATGGTAGGTTATGTTTGTTATTTTATTAATTTTATTATTATTTAATTTAAACTATATAAAATTAATATATTATAATTGTTATAATAATTATAATATTAATAACACAGGGCCACAAAATTTTTTTAAAGAAAGTATTGACCGGACTATGTTTTCTATATGTGTCCTGACGCGGTGAAAAGGACCTTACGTCCAAAAAAATTATTTTTGAGATATTAATACTAATCTATAGATTTTGAGTTGCTCTTTCATATGGGCAATTCCACGTGAGATTTAAGTCGACCTCTTAAAATCGGCCAAAAATATTTTTTTTCTATTCTGTATCAAAAAAAAACAGATACGTATTTTTTTATTTATGTTTAATTGTCCAAATTTTCGAGTTATGAATTTTCGAAAATTTTGACTTTTAATTGTAGACCTATATTCAATAGCTGATAAGTCCGAAAATATTGAGTTTAGGAAAAAGTTGTCAAAGAATGAAAGTTTTAGTTTTCTTTCGACTTTTAAGAAATGTAAACAAAAAATTTTTTTAAAAATTTTTTATTAAAAAAAAATTTTTTTTTATAAACAAATTAATTTTTTTTAACTTTGGGCCGGATTTTTTTTTTTTTTATTTTCTTGTACCTTATAATATAGAGAAGATTTTCCAAAAAGTCCCGAAATGGGCCTGATGTGTTAAATGAGTTTTAAAATATTTTCAAAAATCACTTGCAAGCATGACAGTGGGATTTTTTTTACATTTAAATTTTTAAAACTGTTTTCAGCGTAGACCCTTTTATTTAAAACAAAGAACACTCAAATATATTAAAAATTATACGCTGTAGACAGTTTTAGAAAGTTAATTGTAAAAAAATCCCACTGTGATGCTTGCAATTGATTTTTGAAAATATTTTAAAACTCATTTAACACATCAGGCCCATTTCGGGACTTGTAGGAAAATCTTCTCTATATTATAAGGTACAAAAACATAAAAAAAAGTAAAAAATAATCCGGCCCAAAGTTAAAAAAAATTAATTTGTTTATAAAAAAAAAAATTTTTTTCAATAAAAAATTTTTAAAAAAATTTTTTGTTTATATTTCTTAAAAGTCGAAAGAAAACTAAAACTTTCATTCTTTGACAACTTTTTCCTAAACTCAATATTTTCGGACTTATAAGCTACTGAATATAGGTCTACAATTAAAAGTCAAAATTTTCGAAAATTAATAACTCGAAAATTTGGACAATTAAACATAAATAAAAAAATACGTATCTGTTTTTTTTCGATACAGAATAGAAAAAAAATATTTTTGGCCGATTTTAAGAGGTCGACTTAAATCTCACGTGGAATTGCCCATATACAAAAAACAAAATTTTATTTTACTTACACATTTCTTTGTTATTAACAATCAAACACGGTCAATTTGAAGTGTTTTACACGCTAGCAGAAGGCAATTCAGAAAATCAGCCCCTCTACTTTCTTATACTTAAAAATTCTTACATGACATACACATACGACTATTTTGCTTCGGGTAACATGGACAAATATCAATGTGTGTCGACTAGTGGGGCAGAACTTTAGCTGAGGTTCTCCACCAATCAAAAAGACTCAACTTCTAATACGGTTTCTGTACAATTCACTGTTTGGACGTAAGGTCCTTTTCTCCGCGTCAGGACACATATGTTTTTTGGGTCACTAAATTCAAATCCGAACTCAGTTTTTCGCCATCACGTCAAGTTCCTTCACAAATTAAAGACAGATTAAGTGAACATAAGAGGAATTGTAGAAACGATAGTAGAAAAACAGCTTTGGTCACTCATGCACATGAAAATGACCATCTATTTAATTTCGAAACAACAAACATCATATGTAACGAACGCAATTACAGACAAAGAAAATTTAGAGAGATGTTTCACATTCTTAGATCCGAAAACTCTGTTAATAAACAAACTGATTTAAATAATTTAAATCAGTTTTATCATTCGTTAATTCTCAGCACTAATTAACTAATTTATTTATTTTGTATAAAAATTTTCTTAAATTGCTGCTGTTGTGAAATTTGAATTTGCCTACTGTATAGGTTTCTTCTTTACCATGTATAGAGGTACTTTTCATTTTAACTTACTATCACTGTTATTCACTATTATATTTGAAAAAGAGGGATCAAGCATGCAAACACATGTTTTTTCTTTCCCTTTCTTTTTTCCGTTTGTAATTTGTATAATTAGCAACATGTTCTTTTTTAAATGTGTCCTTTTGCACAAGTTAAAATGTGTATTTTTCAGGGACCGTCTCGAAAGTTTAGTTTCGTTTTAGTGTTTGAGTTGACACGAAACTAAATTAACAAAGTGACTTTAGTTTCAAGTCGACACGAAACTAAATTATCAAACTGAGTTTAGTTTCGTGTCGACCTGAAACTAAATTGACAAATTAGATTTAGTTTCGTGTCGACTTTAAACAAAAGATTGAAAAACATAATTATTTAGTGTCAATCACAGAAAAATTGTTTCCCCTGACTTACGTGACTAGAGCAAAGTAAGTAATTAATGTAAGTTACGTAACCAAAGTAAATTACGTAACTATAGTAACTTACATAATTAAAGGAAGTTACGTATGTTATGTAACCAGAGTAAATAACGTAACTACAGTAACTTACGTAAGTTACGTAAATAGAATAACTTACGCAATTAATCAAACTTACGTAAGTTACGTACATAAAATAACTTACATAAATGGTCAAATTTACTTAAATTACGTAAATAATCACATTTACGTAAATTACGCAAGTCTGATTAATTGCGTAAGTTATTCTATTTACGTAACTTACGTAAGGTACTGTAGTTACGTTATTTACTCTGGTTACATAAGATACGTAACTTCCTTAAATTATGTAAGTTACTATAGTTACGTAATTTACTCTGGTTACGTAACTTACATTAATTACTTACTTTGCTCTTGTCACGTAAGTCAGGGGAAACAATTTTTCTGTGATTGACACTAAATAATTATATTTTTAAATCTTTTGTTTTGAGTCGACAGGAAACTAAATCTAATTTGTTAATTTAGTTTCGGGTCGAAACGAAACTAAACTGAGTTTGGTAATTTAGTTTCGTGTCGACTTGAAACTAAAGTTACTTTGTTAATTTAGTTTCGTGTCAACTCAAACACTAAAACGAAAGCAATTTTCTATTTAGTTTCGTTTCCGAAGCGGTCCCTGGTATTTTTAAATTATATATTCAGTAATTTTTTACGAAGAAACCTTCTTGGTAAGTTATAGGTTATGTTATAGGTTATATTCTTCCAGATATTTTTCGATATGTTTCTTTCACTAATAATTGTATGTAATTTCAGTTTAAAATTATCTGAGGATGCCTGTCGTCGACGGGCGAAAGCTAATAAATAATTACAAAATTATATTTTTTTATTTATTTACCATAATAAACGGGACATGCCCTTTCGTACAAAAGTACTTAAAAGAATAAAATTACAATAGTAATTACAAAATTTCATAACTAAAAACTAGGCTGGGTCAACATTATCGAAACTTAAAACTAATCTACGCAATGCTAAGGTAAATCTCTGTGAATTATTATCAAAAAAATTAATTCGATCTGAGATTGTATTAGCTTCTCTACTAATCCTACAAATAAATAATTATCTCAAATCCTGAGTTGGGTTTTTTTGGTTTTGATGTGTTTAGATGTGATCGAAGCTTGAACACCAGTGATAAGTTTGTCGGTGGGGGTGTTTTGATTGCTGCCAAAAGTTCATTATGTTGTGCAAAAGTGGAAACTGGTAATAATTCTTTAGAGCACATTTTTGTTAAAATTAAAATAAATAACTGTCAAGTGATTTTAGGGAATTTTTACATACCTCCGGCTAATTATGAAAAATACTATGCTCTGTGTGGTATTTTAGAGGATTTGTTTATCCAATACCCTTCTGCCACTTTTATAATTATGGGTGATCTAAATATGCCTTTCGCGGAGTGGAATATAAAGTCTAATCAAGGACCTAGCTGTACATATAAACCAGGTACTTTTCGTCTAGAACGGTAAATGGTTGATTTATTTTCGGACACTTTAGATTATTTAAATTTAAAACAGATTAATGTTTTTGATAACGAACACGGTTCTATTCTTGATGTAGTCTTTGTTAATAGTGATAATTATGAATTAACTGTAGCATTTGACATACTTATTTCGCCTGACAGTTTTCATCCTCCGATTGTACTAAATTCTAAACATGTTAACAGAAATGATTTCTTATCGCGTAATACTAATGTTAATACTAAATATGATTTTCAGAATGCGAATATTGCAGCTATTAATACTTTTCTTTTGGAAGTTGTTTAGAGTTGTTTAATGTCGGCAGTGAGTGTGAATGAGGCAGTAAATATTTTTTTATTATTATTTATATTTATCTTTTGAACTTTTTGTTCCTATTAAAACAATTCGTTATTCATTGTACCCATCATGGTATAGTACCGAACTCAAATCATTAACGCATGCAAAAATATTGTCTCATTTCAATTATAAACTTCATAGAAGTGAATATAATTATCTTATTTTTTCTAATCTTCGATCTCAATGTAAATCGCTATCTAAAATTTGTTTCAGCAATTTTGTACGCCGTGCTGAACTCTATTATTCATAACCCTAAATTCTTTTGGAAACACGTAAATTCACTTCGCAAAGAAACTCGTATACCCACTTCTATGTACTTGGACAATAACTATGCTAATGATAACGAATACATTTCTAACATATTTGCTGACTTTTTTAACTCTGTATATGAACTAGACACAGCAACTGACCTTACTGTGGACACGCTATCTGACTCTGTTGACCTTGGATCAATTTGTATTACTAAAGAAATTGTTTTGAATAAAATTAAAAAACTTAATGTTAACAAGGGAGCGGGTTCAGATGGCATTCTACCTGTTTTGATAGTGTCATGTTGTTCATCATTGGTCGAACCTTTATTTATCCTTTTTTCAAGGTCTATATCTGACAAAGTGTTTCCACAAGAATGGAAAAAGGGTATAGTTGTACCGGTGTATAAAGATGACGATAAAAATATTATACGAAATTATCGTCCTATAACTATTCTTTATGTCTTTTCGAAAATATTTGAAAGTATAGTTTACGACGAATTGTATCGAGCTGTATCACATGTTATTATTGATGAGCAGTATGGTTTTGTCAAGGGTAAATCAACTGATACTAACTTGTGTATTTTTATTGATTTTCTGACAACTTCAATCGAATCAGGATCGCAGGTTGATGTAATCTATACTGATTTTTCTAAGGCCTTTGATAAGGTTAATCATAATATTCTTTTGACTAAATTAAAAATGATGGGTATTCATTCTCCCCTTCTTAACTTGTTTGATAGTTACCTTCGTGATAGACCACTAGTGGTAAGGGTTAATGACGCTTACTCATATGAATTTATGGCTACCTCAGGTGTACCGCAGGGTTCAAATCTTGGTCCGCTTTTGTATTTAATTGATATTAATAACATCAAGAATATTTTTCAGTTTTGTTTCTTTTTACTTTTTGCGGATGACCTAAAACTTTTCATGATTATAAATAGTGTTGATGATTGTTTAAACTTGCAGGAGGATTTGAACCATCTTAATGATTAGTGCAAGAAAAATAATGTTTTTTCAAACCCTTCTAAGTGTTCTACTATGACTTTTTCTAAGAAAAAGGTTACATTCGGTAGGGATCTTCAGTTTTAAGTGCAGATTACAGGAAAAATATAACGAACCTGATTGGTAAAGATATTTGGGAACTAGGAGGGAAAGAAATTGAAATTTTTTGAAAAAATTGCAAAAAATGACCCTGTCCCCCCCTTAACTTTTACAAATCTCAACCTGGTGAGTTGAAATTCGGCAGGGATCTTCAGTTTTAAGTGCAGATTACAGGAAAAATATAGCGAACCCGATTGACGGACATATTTGCGAACTAGGAGGGAAAGAAATTCAATTTTTTCGAAAAAAATGGTAAAAATGACCCTGTCCCCCCCCCCTTAACTTTTGCAAATCTCAACCTAGTGAGCTGAAATTCGGTAGGGATCTTCAGTTTCAAGTGCAGATTACAGAAAAAATATAGCGAACCGGATTGACGGACATATTTGCGAACTAGGAGGGAAAGAAATTCAATTTTTTCGAAAAAAATGGTAAAAATGACCCTGTCCCCCCCCCTTAACTTTTGCAAATCTCAACCTTATGAGCTGAAATTCGGTAGGGATCTTCAGTTTCAAGTGCAGATTACAGGAAAAATATAGCGAACTCGATTGACGGACATATTTGCGAACTAGGGGGGAAAGAAAATCAATTTTTTCGAAAAAATTGCAAAAAATGACCCTGTCCCACCCCTTTAACTTTTACAAATCTCAATCTGGTGAGTTGAAATTCGGTAGGGATCTTCAGTTTAAAGTGTAGATTACAGGAAAAATATAGCGAACTTGATTGACGGACATATTTGCGAACGAGGAGGGAAAGAAATTCAATTTTTTCGAAAAAATTGCAAAAAATGACCCTGTCCCCCCCTTTTACTTTTACAAATCTTATCCTGTTAAGCTGAAATTCGGTAGGGATCTTCAGTTTTAACCCTTTCACGCCCATGGGACATATACGTCCCACCTAGAAAAACCTCAATATCTTTGAAGAAACTTAATATTTTTGAGTCTAATTTAGTGCGTTCTCTTCAGGAAAAATAGAGCTTTAAAAATAAGTAACCTAGATCATGTTAAAAAATTCCTATTGTTTAAAAAAATTCTTAATTTATTGTTAAAAATCATGAATTTTTAAAATATTTTAAAATCGCCTTAAAATTGTTACTTGGGGGTTTTCGGGGTCGCTGATTACGAATCTGGTGCTAGTTTTTTAAAATTCAAAATGGCGGATCTAATATGGCGGACGACAAATGTAAAAATTAAACGGATTGGCATGAAACTTGTTAATCGGGGGTTTTTAGGGTCGCTGATTACGAATATAATATCAGTTTTTTAAAATTGAAAATGGCGGATCCAAGATGGCGGACGATTATTTTTAAACATTTTAATTTCATCTGAAATTTGTTACTCGGGGGTTTTCGGGGTCGCTGAATACGAATCCGGTGTTATATTTTTAAAATTCAAAATGGCAGATCCAAGATGGCGGACGATTATTTTTAAACATTTTAATTTCAACTGAAATTTGTTACTCGGGGGTTTTCGGGGTCGCTGAATACGAATCCGGTGTTATATTTTTAAAATTCAAAATGGCAGATCCAAGATGGCGGACAATTTTTTTAAACATTTTAATTTCACCAGAAACTTGTTACTCGGGGGTTTTCGGGGTCGCTGATTACAAATCCAGTGTTATATATTACATTACCTCGGCATCAAACCTCCCATTTGATATATTTCATCAGTGAAAAACACCGAAACTGTAGCGATTCACAGAGGGTCACCCATCCAAGTACTAACCGCACTCAAAGTGGCTTAACCTCTGTGATCGCAAGCAACGGGATTCCACCAACCGAGCTATACCATCGGTTATTTTTATTTCTGTCAGTAGATGGACTTGTTTCTTTCTACTCTAGCCGGATTCGTAATCAGCGTCCCCGAAAACCCCCGAGTAACAAGTTTCTGGTGAAACAAAACGATTTTAAAAATAACGTCCGCCATATTGGATCCGCCATTTTGAATTTTAAAAATATAACACCGGAATCGTATTCAGCGACCCTGAAAACCCCCGAGTAACAAGTTTCTGGTAAAACTAAACGATTAAAAAAAATTGTCCGCCATCTTGGATCCGCCATTTTGAATTTTTAAAAAATGTCATACTTGTAATCAGCGACCTCAAAAACTCCCGAGTAACAATTTCCAAGCCAATTCGATCAATCTGTAAAAAAGTTGCTTGCCATATTGGATACGCCATTTTGAATTTAAAAAATTTTATAATTCTGATATCAGATTCGTAATCAGCGACCCCGAAAACTATGCATAACGTTACACTTACGTTTTTTTAACCGTCCAGTTATGCCTGGGTGTGAAAGGGTTAAGTAAAGATTACAGGAAAAATATAGCGAACCTGATTGGCGGAGTTATTAGCGAAATTGAAGGGCAAGAATTTGAATTTTTCGAAAAAATTACACTGTCCCTACTTTAACTTTTATTAATTTAAACCTGGTGAGTTAAGATTCAGCTTGTATATTCTTTTTCAAGTGCAAATTATGGATAAAATAAAGAGAATGTCATTGGCGAAGATAAGTACTAAAAAAGAAAAAATATAAAGATTTATTAATAAAATAAAATAATAAAAATATTTATTCGAAATTTAAAAGAATATATTACTATTTTTTTAATTATTTTTTTCAAATTTTGTAAGAATTTTTGAAATAATTTTTTTATAAACAATGAGTTTTATTTTGGTGTACGGAACCCTCGATCTTAATGCGAGTGAAACTCGCACTTGTCCGATTTTTTTAATAAATAATTTCTTTTTACCAAGAATATTGAAAATTTCAACAAAATAATTTTTACAATAAAAAAATCAATCTTTATGTAGTGAACAACTATTTACAACTCTTTTTATGGAGTGGAATGTTTACTTAGATTATTTGGTTTTAACTACTTTCGTTTTTTTGGGTTTTTCCAGGAGTAATGAAACATCTGTTTCCTTACTCCTGGCAATTACTGAAGACACGTACATTGAATGACCTGGGACCCCCTACTTTTGCACTTATTGGGAAGCGACATTGCGACATTGCGTTAAGTTGTTACAATATCAACATAACGTGAAGTGTATTTCTTTTGTATTTTTGTTTAGAGTAAAATAAACAAAGTTTCTAAAGTACGCTCAATAACATATATGCTTTCCTCCCGGTTTGGACAACTTTTCAAAAAGTGACGTGCCTTCTGTAAGAATGTTTAAAGTCTATGGACTTAAATCATAGACTTAAGCCATGGACTTAAAACATTCTTATAGAAGGCACAGCACTTTTCAAAAAGTTGTCCAAAGCGGAAGGAAAGCATATATGTTATTGGGTGTACATACATTCTATCAAACTCTATTGCAAAGAGTTTTAAAACCATCTACGTCTATACACCCTGATGCTTTAATGCCTTCCTTCCGCGCATCGTTTTTCCATTTATTTTCGATGCGCAGAACTTAACCGGAAGGAAGGCATTAAAGCATCAGGGTGTATATAATTACGAAAGGTAACTATTAATTATTCACACCCATCCACAAGCACCGCAAAGTTACACAAAAATGGATCCAACTTCAGTCAACGAAAACTTGTAGGATTCGGCTTTTATTTTTTAAATTTTCAAACCGTGAAATTGCTCCAGCTCCTATATTCAAATAAAACGAATTTTCGTAACTATCCTAAAACAAAATCTTGAAAAATCCTTTTTTTACGTTTGGACTCAAAAAATGTATGCAAATATCTATTGTTTGCAAATTTTTCCAGTCTTGTAAAAAATCTTTTTTTAATTTAAATGTATCCTACCTAAAAAAACTTCTTAACATCGAAATCAATGATATTCATTTACATGTCGCTTTTTTACAAAAATGTCTGAACAACTATGAAGAAAAGATTGTAAATTCTAATTTTGATGATCTGTATCGCGAAAGATTTTTTGAGTTTTCTAAGATAAAATTTACTCGTATTTTAAATTCTAATAACAACATTCATAAAAATAAACTAAAAACATTAACAAAGAAACAACTTAATAAACCTCAATTTAGCCGCGATTCTTGGTATAAAAATTTGACTGATATTGAAGTTCCTTCAGAAGTGGTGGAAGTTGCATCTCTTGGCCCTAATTTCTGTTTTACAGAAAACATTGGCAAAAAAGATGTTGTAAATTCTATTAAAAACCTGGAGTCTTCTTTATCTACACTTGACATTAATGAAAACTCAAATAATAATTTAAGGGGAAAATTTTCTGATGTCCTGTTAAGTAATTTAAATAATAAAAATCTTTCTAAAAACCAAGATAGGTCATTTGCCAAAAAATTACAAAGCACAAAAAGTTTTTTAAAGAGTAATCCTGATGTTTTTTTCACTCCAGCCGATAAAGGCAATGTGACTGTACTAATAAAAAAGTCTGAATACAATAAAAAAATGTTGGATATGTTTTCTGACGTATCAACATACGAACTTATAAAAAAGAATCCGCTTAAAAAACTAATCAAAGAAACATCAAGCATTTTAAAATATCTGAATGAAAATGAATTTCTCGACAAAAACTACCATCCTAATCAATTGACCCTGACTGACACTGTATTAGCGAAGGCATATGGACTTCCAAAAATACACAAAGAAAATGTTCCACTTCGTCCAATTATATCTCTAATAAACAGTCCAACACATTTTCTTGCAAAAATATTGTATAATTCATTAAAAAATTGTATTACTCTACCTCGTTCACATATTAATAATAGTTTAGAACTTAAAAATAAACTGAGCAATCTTGTTATGGACGATAACTATACTTTTATTTCTCTCGACGTAAGTTCTATGTTTACAAACGTTTCTTGTGAACTGGTCATTCAGAGTTTAGATCGACGTATTCATTCTATAAGACAGAAATGTAAGATTCCTTTCTCAGATATTATCGACTGTACTAAATTTGTATTTAACAACACCTATTTTTCTCTTGGAGGAAAATTTTATCGACAAATTTATGGTACACCGATGGGTTCACCAATTTCAGCCTTCGTTTCAGACATTGTCATGGATGATCTGGAAACTGATTGTTTAACAAAATTAATGGAGGAGCACAATTGTGTCCCCCTTTTTTATTTTAGATATGTTGATGACACAATATTAGCTGTAAAAAAAGAACATGTCAACTTAGTCATCAATACTTTTAATGCTTACAATCAAAAATTACAATTTACTATTGAGAAAGAAAAGGATAACTCAGTTAATTTTCTTGATTTAAAACTTACTAGAAAAAACAACAAAATTGTCACAAATTGGTATCAAAAGCCGACTTCATCGGATAGACTCATTAATTATTTTTCAGATTATCCAATCCAACAAAAAAAGAATATTGTATACAATCTGGTTGATAGAGCGATTTCATTGTCCAACAAAGAGTTTTATTTTGATAACTTAAAGAAGATAAGATCCATCTTAAAAAACAATAACTATCCTTTGGATTTTATTGATAAACATATAAAAATTCGTATAAACCATATAAAATTTTCTCAGGATAATAATAATAATAACAATAATCGAAATAAAATTAGTATTTACAGTCAAATCCCGAAGGTTTGTTTACCGTTCAATGAAAAATGTTTCTTTAAGTTGTCAAATATTCTCAAAGAGTTTCATTTTACTGCGATTCCACTTATTAATAAAAACTCCAATTCTATAATTAGACTTGGTAAAGATTCATCTAAAAAATGGGACAGAACAAATGTTGTATACAAGTTTGACTGTAAAGATTGTCCAGCAACATATATAGGTGAAACAAAACGATCATTGTTAACTCGCATAAATGAACATAAAAAAGTAAATGATAACTCTGTAGTTTACCGCCATCGAATTAATTGTAATCATGACTTCGATTGGGAAAATGACAAAATTTTGGACAATGAACCAAATTTTTTAAACGACGAATATCTGAAATGATCCATATAAAAACAAATCATTCCACTATTAATAGAAAGGAAGATATTTTCACTCTAAACAGAACTTTTTTTCCTCTTCTCAGACGTTTAGACTCTTGTCTATAATGACACAACAATAACACAACTTGCCCCCTCTATGATAAAACTGTGTTTACATTCGGTTCATTGACTTTTTCTTTATCTTGATTCTTTTGACTTTCTCGAAATAGCAAATTTTTAATTTATTTCAGTTGACACTGAACTAGTGTGCTGAAATGTCTTCCTCTCATATGAAGAAACTTTTCTTTTTTAATACATGTGGAAATTTTTATAAACAAATATTTCTTTTTTTTCTCTATGAAATCTTTTTTATTTTGACGAGTTAGAACGCGATTTTTATGTTTTAACGAACCTGGTAGGATATTCTTTAAACATATTTTTAGTATAGTGTATAGTGTTGTTTTAAACCTTTATAAATATTGAAGTGTTTTTCTGTTTAAATAAATTTAGCCTGATGAGGTTGGCAAACCTTAGCCAACGAAACGTCGCAATTTTGACGATACATTGAATTTTTTTAATTCTTCACCTTCCCATGATCATTTATTTTACTACTAACAAACAGTTTTTGTGTCTCCTGTAAAATTAAAAAAAACCGAGTTGAGCTCTTATCGAAATTAACGATTTAATTATTTAAAAAAGTTTTTTTGAAAAATTGGATATCTTTTCACAAACATTTAATTTTACAGATTCAACATAAGTTCATTTTTTCATAGGGTGTTGTGGGGTGATGTGCAACGTTTTTTTCGTTGAACAAAAAACATGTCACATAATTAAATTTTTTAATATTTCAAAATTGAATGACATAGAGGCATTATAGTAGAATATTTCTGCATTATTAGATTTTCAGAATTTAAAATTTTTCCTACAAATTTTTTGCTTTTTCAAAAACGTCTGTTTTTGCATTTTCCAAAAAAGTTGGGGTGATGTGCAACACCAGTAAAATTTAGGTATGTAATTCATAAATATCGATGAAAATCACTTTGATTATTAATTTTAGGCTTTTTCAATGCAAACTAATCGAAATCTGACAAAAAAATTTTTACTAAGGTATAGTTGACCTCTAGAAAATGGAAATTTCACCAGAGAAAAAAATTTTTTTTGTTTAATATTTTATTTATTCATAATTGAATAAGGAATATAATTTAATAAAAATAACTCAGAATTTTGTATTCATCACGTGAATCGCAGTTAGGGCACGTAAAGTATAAAAAAAGAGAAAAGTGTTGCACATCACCCCAAATATGATATTTTGCGAAAAATGATTTGTATGCAATACAATGCAATGAAAACACAAAATATAAACAGATATTTAAAAACACTTAAAAAGCTAACAATAAACACATTCTTATCTATAAAATAAATTAAAACCCTTCACGAAACGACTAGAAATGTAATGCGCGAGAAATTTATGTCAACTTACGTACAGCAAACCTAGGTGCGAGCTGTCTCGTGAGTTATATATCAAAATCAAGTTACTGACGACACAAACAAATGGCAATACTTGGCTCTGTTCAATATCGAACTGTAGATCAGAAATTGTCGATGTTGCACATCACCCCACAACACCCTACATAAATCAATCTTTACAAATTTTGTAATAAACTATCGATGTCTCATAAATTTAACGAGGACAATTCTACAACAGCCTTATGAAGTTGGATTGCGTATCATTCATCTCCAATATTGTTAATTTTGTATCGGTCCCACATTACTATGAAATGGTGATGAATCGCTTCTTCTGCCTGTTAAGACCAATATTGCCTAAGCCATTGCCTTTTTCAAAATGGCCGAAAAACGGTAATTTTTTCGTTTCTAAACTAAATGGCTTAGGCTATTGGCTAAACTCTCTTTAAGAAAGTTTAGAAACGACAGAAAACGGCAATGGCTTAGGCTATTCGTCTTAGCTGGTAGGAAAATCGATTCATCACCATTTCATGGAAATTTGGGGCAGATACAAAATAATATTGGGGATAAAAAATACGCGATACAACTTCATAACGCAGCTGTAGAATTGTCCTCGTTAAATTTATGAGACATCGGTGGATCATTACAAAAGTAAAGATGGATTTATGTATAAAAAAATGTACTTATGTTGAATCTGTAAGGTTAAATGTTTGTAAAAAGATATTTAATTTAAAAAGAAACTTTTTTAAATAATTGAGTTTTCATTTTGTAGATAAAGTTTTTTATCATGTGTCTATTTTCATGCTAATACTAATATTTCACTCGAAATTAATAAAACAAAAAATATTTGTTCTCCATAATTGTTTTTCCTCTTTTACAACTTACAGGTAAGTAGAACCTTTATCTGTGTTTATAAATTAAAAAAATTCGCAAACAATTGATATTTGCTTACATTTTTTGCGTCCAAACGTAAAAAATATAAGCCGAATCCTACAAGTTTTCGTTGACAGAAGTTGGATCCATTTTTGTATAACTTTACGGCGCTTGAAGAGGGGTGTGTCGATGGACCAGAATGTTGAACCATGGACTTATTCATTATTTTATCCATATGAGACTAGGGGTTGGCATAGAGATATGATAATGATTTGTGGTAACCGTAGAGTAACTAGAAATGCTTATATAAAATATTTAATAGCTATTCGAGATAAACCAAATTATATATTTATGGGGCGACGTTTGTTTCAACAATGGATCGTTGATAACTATGTAAAAGTAGGGAAAGATAAAATGAATTATTTATGAAACAATCAAAAACAATTAAAAGCTAATACATATGAAAGCCTCTTACAATATTTAGAAAAACTTTAGAAAATGCGAGCACTTGCATAGAAAAGGTGGTTATCCTTCCATCCACTTATCCTGGATCACTACGAAATATGCAGAAAAATTATCAGGATTCAATGACTATAGTACAAAAATTTGGTAAACCTGATTTATTTATTACAATGACTTGCAATTCTAAGTGGAGAGAAATTACAGACAATCTGTTAAATGGTCAAACTGCTTCCGACAGACCAGATTTAGTGGCTAGGGTTTTTGAATTAAAAAAAGAAGAGCTCATTAATATAATAATAAAAGAGAAATTATTTGGCGAAGTTTGAGCTTACGTTTACGTTGTTGAATATCAAAAACGTGGATTACCACATGTTCACATGCTAATTAATTTAAAACAAAATTGTAAGATTACATACAACGCCTGAAATTGTAGATAAACTTATTTCAGCCGAAATTCCTCCTCCTACTGAAAATCTACGGTTACATGAAATCATTAATGCTAACATGATTCACAGTCCCTGTGGAGATTGGTGTTTAGATAAAAATGGAAAGTGCTCCAAAAATTATCCTAAACAATTTAATAATCACACGAGTATGGATGAAGACGGATATCCTCATTACAAGCGTCGAAACACAGAAACATACAGCCGTCGCGTCGCGATGGATTTCAATGTGATAATCGATGTGTTGTACCACATAATCAACAACTTTTATTGCGTTTAAATTGTCATATTAACATTGAAGTTGTTATAAGTATTAAAGCGGTTAAGTATCTATATAAATGGGGCATTCCAGGCCAAATCGGAAATTATTTTGCTTTTGCATCTCAAATTTTTTTAAACATTTTTTTTCATTTAGTACTCTTTGAAATGAGCTACCTTGATTTTTTTCAAATTTTTTCATAAAGCAGTTCAGGAGATACAGATTTTTGAAAAATGACGTTTTTTAAGTAAATTTTTTTTAAATGCTTATAACTCGGTCAAAAATTGATCAAATTTGACGTTTTTATAATGAAAAGTTTTGTTTTCACGCGTAGTTATTAATAAAAATATTTTAAAAAATTTTTTAAATAATTTACGATAAGATTTTTAATTTTTTTAAATAAAATTTCATTTTTAACAATGTATGTATTAATAATTTTTTTTTAAAATTTTTTGTAAGAAACTAGCACTAAATTAACAATTTTTAAGTTTTTTCCATTCGTGGGCAAACGTTGGGATCTATTTATTTTGAAATTTTTAATTTTTATATACGC
Organism: Leptopilina heterotoma; assembly: GCF_015476425.1. Taxonomy (NCBI): domain Eukaryota; kingdom Metazoa; phylum Arthropoda; class Insecta; order Hymenoptera; family Figitidae; genus Leptopilina; species Leptopilina heterotoma. Next base: position 113,456 of record NW_025111123.1, on the reverse strand, counting down.
AGTAGTGGCCGAATGACTTTTCATTATAAAAACGTCCAATTTGATCTATTTTTGACCGAGTTAAAAGCATTAAAAAAGATTTCCGTAAAAACGTCATTTTTCAAAAATCTGTATGTCCTGAACCGCTTTATGAAAAAATTTGAAAAAAATCAAGGTAGCTCATTTCAAAGAGTACTAAAAGTAAAAAAATGTTTAAAAAAAATTTGAGATGCAAAAGCAAAATAATTTCCGATTTGGCCTGGAATGCCCCAAATATATCTTCAAAGAACACGATGCTGGAGCTGTTGTAATTCAAGAACCACAAAGTGATGAAAATCAAAAAGTAGGCGCACTTAAACATTTGAAATTAAAAATTATATTGAAACTCGTTACGTTTCTCCACCTAAAGCATGCGGTCGCATTTTAAGCAATAATTTACAAGGTAAAAGTCATACAATTTACCGACTTTCAGTTCATTTCAGAAATCAACAAACAGTTACAGTAGATAATGTAGATAATCCTGATTCAGTAAGATCTGCTTTAAATCGATCAACAGAACTCACTAAATATTTTGCTTTAAATGAACTTGATTCAATAGCCAGAAATTATACATATTTCGAGATTCCATTACATTATGTATTTCACAAAGAGAAGAATTCGTCAACTAATTTTACGTGACAAAAACGCAAGAAACATTTTAACACGTTAGGTCGCATGTACTCTGTAAGTCCTGCACAAAGTAAATTATTTCATTTAAGATTACTATTGTTAACAATAAAAGGAGCTACGAGTTATGAACATTTAAGAACAGTTGATGGTGTGGTACATGATAGTTTCGTTTCTACGTGTTTGACATTAGGTTTAATTAAGGATGATAATGAGTGGAAGAATGCCATGCACGAAGCAGAGGTTTGGATGATGCCAAAACAATTAAGACAGTTATTTGTAAGAATTTTAATCCACTGCCAACCTCTACACCCAGAACAATTGTGGGAAGTGTTTAAAGATGCTTTGTCTCAAGATTATTTAAGAACAATGTCTGCAGGCTTTGCTTAAAGAAAAGCGTATATTCACATAAATACATTGCTTGCTGATGAAAATTCAAGTTTAGCATCTTGTCCATCAATGACGCAAGTAACAGAAACCGATGACGAAATTGAAAGTAAGATATTGCTTGAACACCATCAAAGTCGGTACTGAACAATATCAAAAACTTAATGAAAAGCAAAAGAAAATTGTTGATATTGTTTTGCAAACAGTAAATGAAGAACAGACAATTGACCAAAACAACTGGCGATGTTTTTTCGTTGATGGTCCTGGAGGCTCCGGTAAAACATTTGTTTACAAAACTTTATATTACTTATTACATAGTAAAGGGAAAAAAGTTTGTGCTATGGCTTTTACTGGCATTGCAGCTACATTACTGCCTCGTGGTAAAACTGTTCACAGAACTTTTGAATTACCAATCGCAATTTACAGTGATTCGTCTTTGACAATTAAAGCACAATCCAACGAAGCTAAATATTTAAAAAGTATAGATGTATTTTTTGGGATGAAGCACCAATGGTACCAAGGGATGCATTACAATTAGTAGATCATAATTTAAGACACAATGAACAGTGATAAACCTTTTGGAGGAAAAGTAATGATATTGGGAGGTGGTTTTCGACAGTTGAGCCTCCAGAAAGTATAACCACACATACAATTCTGACGCCTATTGAATAAGCATGGCGGTCATTATTTTATGTGTGGTTATACTTTCCGGAGGCTCAGTTGTTACCAGTTAAACAAAATGCTACGCGCAGTGAATTGGTAAATCTGTGTATTAAGTTTAGCAATGTATGGCACTCTTTTTTCTAATTTTCATTAACTCAAAATATGCGAGCATTACCACATAAAATAGAATTTTCAAATTTTTTGTTAACAGTTGGAAATGGAACAGCTAATTTCTATGAAAATGAGTTAATCTACCAGAAGGTTGTATAGCACCTCCAGGTACTGATATTGCAGCCAAAGAAAATTGCTGTTTCTCTATTAAGGAAGCTTATATTGTCTGATTATTGACAAAACATGGCAAGTCAATATTTGAGGTTTAATTTTCGCTTAAGTTTGATATTTATTATTTCCTCACATACGAACATTTAAATAACTACTTAATCTTTCATGAGCTTCACTACTCAATATTTCTAACCTCGCTGAACTATATATATATTTTTTTTTTGCTTAGAGACTTTTGGGAAATCTGCCTACAGATACCTCGGATTCCGCATTCCAAGGTTATGTGGGGTTGGTAAAATGAAACAGAAGGAAATATTAAAAAAAGATAAATAAATAAATGTTATAATAAATTTAATAAACTGGCGACCTACTACCAGCCCGACCCACTAAAACCCGTAACCCTTCTTTTGGAGCCCTTTACCCTCCCTCGGAACTGTCGTAAGACTTTAGCCTTCGAGGGTGGCGCTCCAACTCTGTCGCTAATGCGACCTTCTCCCTTTCTCTGCGGTCCTCCTGCGTCCGTAGTTAAAAAAATAATTAAAACTATTACAAAATCCAAGCGGAATTCACAGCACAACAATAATAAAAAACAAATTTTTAAAGAAATGTAAAAAGTCAAAGATAAAATTGTAAACGGATATAAAAAAAAAGAAAAAAAAGTAAACACGTATATAATGTTGAAAAGATAAAACTGTATAAAGACGAATAAAAAACACAAAACAAATTAAAAAATGTATAAGAACAAATAAATCACAAAATAAATTAATAAAAAACAAATTAACCAAAAGCTGTTTAAATCACGCCTGTTGGCTGCCGTCGAGATTCTTCCTCGACATAACCGAGGTTACGAAGTTTTCGACTTGCTCCTTTTAATACTTTTTATTTGCTTTTAGTTCTTGCGAGAGTCTTCTTCGCCTCCTGAAGGGCCGTCCTGAAGACTCCGCATCCTCCGCTGCCTGCAATATGGGTGGTTGACACCTTATTGCCAAACTTTTTCTTGCATAAAAAGCAACTTGGGCTCTTCTTACAGTTGGAGAATCTGTGACCGGCTTCACCGTACTTAAAGCACGCAGCCGATCTGTCCACCTTTTGGCATTTTGCTCCAATATGACCGTATCCCAAGCATCGATGACACCAGACGACCATTACTCTTTTTTTAATTGGGCAACACATAAAACCAATTTTTACGTGTCCCAATTTCTCCAACCTGTTCGCCTCTTCCGGGTTGGTGACTACAACCGCGAGCTTCATCCCTCGACGGTTGGGTCCTAAGACCGTCACTCTCCTGTTTACTGGCTTACCCATTGCTTCAAACAACACTTGTTGCACCTCAGCTTCTTGGGTAAGGCAATCCAAATCACAGATCTCGAGTGTAAATCTTCGATCCAATGACTGCACCTTACCCATGCTTTCAACCGCCTTGGTGACCTCAGCGGTAAAAGCGTCCTTATCGGAGTCTCCTCTGAACTTAATCAGAAGGTCCCCCTTGTTTGTAGCTTTTGCTGCTACTATTCTCGTATGGCTGTCCTCTAGGTTGACCTCTTTGCGAAGCTTACCCAGAACGTCAGCATACGTCAATCCTTCACCGACTCGGATTAGAACTGTGGATCTTTTTGACCCAATTCTTTCCAATTGAAGAATCTTTGGATCTGGTACTTCCGTTTCCATTGGAGGAGCTTCCTCCTTCTTCCTCTTATCGGTTTTGGTTCGAGTCTCTTCTGGACTGTCACCCTCTCTCTTCCGTTTCTGAGCATCTCTTAAGACGCTTTTGAGATTACGCCTATAGAAACGCTCTCTCTCTTTCTGACGGTCCTTGCGGTTGCATTCCGCACCGCTCAGAACGCATGCCAAATCGACGTCCGACTCATCGGCCGCGGCATGCTTTGCCCTTGCCTCCTTTAGCAGGACGTCGATGACCTTGAGTCCATCGTTTACCGTCCTATTGACGGTCTTCTGAATGTCGCAAGATTTTATCATCTTTGCGACCTCCAACTCCATTTTTTCGAGACAAGTCGCCTCCTCCTTTCTGAGCCGCAAGCATTTCTCGCGAGTCTCTTCTATCGCCTCGTCGTCTACTTCTGAGTGGATAGCGCTATGAACGGTTTTTCCGCTACTGCAGCTTGACACACTCAGAAGGCTCGACGTGCTTCCTTTCCTCGTTTTTTTATTTTCCACGATGTTCTGTGGATCTACCCTTTCCACGATCACTCGTGGCACTGCAAGAAATTGTGCACCCCCACAATCCGCGCGCACTTGAGCATCGGTTCTGGGACGGATGGTGAGATTTCCTGTTTCCGGCCTGCTCACATGGGGTACCTTCTCAGAATTTTTTGAATTCATTTTTTCTTGCTGTTTGGTTGCCCTTTAGTTGAAAGCCCCGCCACCACGACAAGGTCTACCGAACATATCCATGATGTCAATCATGTCTGACAGTGGATATGCATCCACTTCTCCCAGCACATCGAAGACATCGATGATGTTCGGCAGTGGACAACCAGCGGCGAAGGACAACCGGGAGTTATTTGTTGTTTTCAATAGATCAAAGATACATTATTATGTTATATTCTATGTAGTCATCATACTTTTATTTAATATTTTGGAGTCTGTCATTTAGACTTTTTTGTTTGTAAGAAACACTTTTTTAAATTTTTTGACCCAATTCCAACTGACTTACATGCTTTCAGTGTCTGCTTGCTCTTTTTGCAGTTCTTTTAAAAACGCGTACATACTCGGACGCTTTCGACCAATTATGACTTGCAGTCGATTGTGCCAACCTTCGGATATGTTGTTGGTTTGAGCTGTATTGTCCAAAACCGCATTATATTGACACCATAATTGTGGAGTATATCGGAGAGAAACTGCTTTTCTTCTTCTTCCTCTTGCTCGTCTACCATGAACATATGTTACCTCAAAATAATTAGCAATTGGTAAAAGGTCTTCTGGTAATTCGTCAATTAAAGAGTCGAAATGATTTTCAACTTCATCAGGTGGTACAAAAGCCAATGCTGTTAGCATGTGAGTCCCGATTTTGATGGTTCTGTTTTCTGGATCCATGTAAGCTTGTTGCAGGCCTTCGGCTTGCACATGTCTATAAACGGATTGGCCTATGAAAGAAGCAGCAACGAACTTGATCCTCACCAACTGCCATTTTTGCTGCATTTATTAATCCTACTTCGAAGTCAGTCATAAGTACGGATGGCAGATTGATTTCAATATAAACTTCTCTTACTTTTGTTAATATTACTTCGAAAAATTTTTCATACACAATTTGTTGTTTGTTTTCTAGTAATGCATACACAAACGGTAAAACTATGGTCTTATCTCCCTGATTCATAGAACCTACAATAGCAAATAGTTGGAAGAATATTGTCGGTGCTGATTTAAAAGTTCCATCGACGAACCATGAATTTGACCTAAACAACAATCTCATATTCTCTTTAGTTGAAAAAACTAAAATTCTGCTACCGATTTCTGCATCTTCATCGTTCAGGGAGTCGTATAGTAAAAAAGCTTCACCGGCGATCGTTTGCTTATAAGCATTAGGCAATAGGGTGGTCCAAAAATACGTTAAGAAAAAAAAGTCGGAATTTTTTTGCTCTCACCCCCCAGGATAGAAGTTTGTAGGAAAAAAAATACACCTGTTTTTTTTCTTCATAATAAAATAATATTAACCCGTGCCTCAAAGCCTTTCAAATTTCTTATGTATTTTAAATGAGAAAAAACCACTTTTCGTAAATTTAATATAAAATCTAGAGAAAATTTTATTTAACTCGGTTAAGGATGCTTTTCTTCTAGAGTATTTAAGGAATAAAATCCTTTTACATATTTAACATATTTTTTATTTTTTTTTTAGTTTTGAAAAATTCTCAAAAAACGGTAATATATTATTTTGTATTACTTATTATCATTTTTTCTCATCTATTGTAATTCAATTGGCTTTTATAAATCTACCAAATATTAAATTCATAAAACCATTGTATTACAATCAATGAGAAAAAATTATAATAACGAATAAAAAATAATAAATTACCGTTTTTTGCTTTTTTGAGAATTTTTCAAAAATAAAAAAAAATATAGAAAATAAAAAATTTTTTAAATATGTTAAAGGATTTTATTCCTTAAATATTCTAGAAGAAAAACATCCTTAACCGAGTGAAAAAAAATTTTCTCTAGATTTTATATTAAATTTACGAGAAATGTTTTTTTTCTCATTTAAAATACATAAGAAAATTGAGGGGCTTTGAGGCACGGGTTAATATTATCTTATTATGAAGAAAAAAAACAGGGGTATTTTTTTTCCTACAAACTTCAATTCTGGGGGGTGAGAGCAAAAAAATTCTGACTTTTAGTTTTTTGGACCACCCTATTAGGCAATTGGGCTAGATCATGTATGTCTTGTGGATTTGCTGGCATTTCTTTCAAACGTTCGCGACTTATTGCTTTCCTTAAATTTTGACCGTCCGGCAATTGCGCAAAGACACCTATGAACATCATTTTATCTTAAATATTTATTTTCATATTTATTTAATTATTCAATTTACAAGTTAAATTTAATTAGTTAATTGATTTAATTAAAATTAAATTTATTTTACAAATTTTTAAATTGACATAAAAAGGAATGTTAATTGATTAATAATTGATTTAATTAAAATTAAATTTATTTTACAAATTTTTTAATTGGCAAAAGAAGGAATGTTTAAATATTTACCCGATGGAACATTATGAAGCTCTGTTCGCAATAATTGCGCAGGAGGTGCTTCTGGTTGTTCAGAAGCTAACCTCTTTAAATTATTCACTACTTTTAAAGCATGTGCTTCTTCCAAATTAGGCGCATGTTCGTGTATAGATTTTTCCGGTCCTTTATGAACAATTATTTCACTCTCAGAGCCTGATGTTATAGCGCGAGCATTGCATTATTCTAAGTTCCTACACTTTCAATATGATCTTCCTTTAGCTTCTCGTTGAAAATAATATGAATATACATTAATGTGTAATAAATTTCCTTTCCTGCTAGCAATAAGCTCCACAACCATTTTTCTTAAATTAGAATTTGCGAACTTGAAATTTAGATTAAATAACGTACAACTGTAATACGAAAATTTTGACGTGATATAAAACAACTGATCCCACTTCTGCGAAGTTGCTTTCGAATAACAAAAAACTATTTAACTTTTAATTTCAACAATTTTAATTACATTTAAAAAAATTTAGAAATTAACCTTCATTAGAAAAAAAAATATTTTAGAAATTAACTTTCATTAGAAAAAAATATTTTAGAAATTGGACTTCATTAGAAACAACTAAAAAATTTTTAGAAAAAAAGGGAATTTTTCAACTTTAATTGTAATTAATTCTATAATTTTCAATAGAATATATACTTTATATACATCAATCGATTTGTCTTGATGCAAAGAATAAGATTTTTGATTTATTTTTCAATAAATAATAACATTTTATTGTACAGCAACATGATTTTTAAGAAAAAATGAATTTTTATTAAAAGTGCAATTTTTTTGTCTATAATTGGTTTTAATTATATAAATTTAAATACGATAGGGTAAATGCACTAGTAGTCGGACACTTAAGGATACGATCTTATATTATGCTTTTTTTCTTTAAATAACAAATATCTACTGTGTTTATAAGCACATTATCAATTAAAGGAGTTCTTTAGGATTAAAAATCATATAAATTTGTTACAAATACTTGAGTATTTAATAAAATATAAGCATTTTAATGAAAAATTACGAATGCTTTAGTAGTCGGACATCTGTCAAATATTTTGGATTTATAAAGTAAAAAAGATAATTTTTTAATTGCTATCTGCTGGAAAATCGAATTAAAGAATATTAGAAGTTATGAATATAATATTTAAATCCTATAAGTTTTAATATTTATGATTAATTATCAACAAAACTTTGTGCCACTCATCGCGCTACTCGAAAATGGTTGTATCTATAGTCGGACACCTTGATTTTTAAAATATTAAATAAAATATTTCTTGTTTAATTATTTTGTAAAATAACAGTATTTTCATAAAATATAAACTTCACACATTCGTCCAGTATACTTTTTAAAGTAATTATCACAATGCATTATTATTTATTTGCCAAAAAACACGAAAGTGTCCGACTACTAGTACTGTCCGACTATACCCGCACTTACCCTATATACTTTATATGTATATACCAATCGATCCATCTTGGCGCAAAGAATAAGATTTTATAAATAAATGAGTAAGATTTTATTATTCGGCAACATCATTTTGCGGAACAAACTCATTTTTTTGATAAAAATAGCGAATTTTTCAACTTTAATTGTGATTAACTCTGTACATTCTCATACAATTTTTACTTTGTTTATACCAATTGATTCGCCTTGATGCAAAGAATAAGATTTTATTATATATTAACTTTAGTAACCAACTTAAACAAATTTTTTTTGAAAAAAGTAAAAAAAAAAATTTCTGAGGATTTTTTAAAGTCTATCAATCCATTTCGAGATATTTTTATGATAAATATATCTGGTAAATTTTAGCCAAATTCCTTAAAACCTCTTCGAGTTATCATGTTCACAAAAATCTGGATCCACACACACATACACACACATACATACATCCGGACAATTGTTCAGGGTCTTATATAACATAGTCCTATATAGAAGAAAATTTGTTAAAAGGATTTTTTTAAAATCTTGTAAATTAAACGACTACAAAGCTTTCTTACGAGGAAGCAAAAATTATTTTAGAAGTAGAACTTCATTAGAAAAATTAGTTTTAGAAAAAAAAATTAGAAAACTTGTTTTAGAGAAACTGTACCCCAATCAGGTATTTTAAAAAAATCTTCATTTTCAATATTTTACAAAAATTTAAATAACTTCTCTGTTATTTTAATTTTTTGTCGTTTTAAATCTTGAAAAACTTAAAAATGTCAAAGTACTAATTTCTTTACTTTATCAACCACAAAATTGTATCCGCAATTTCAAATTTGAAATACTGACCTCATATTCGTATTGGGCTGTCCCAAATCCATCGAGTAACAAATTTGTTTTAAATCCAATTGAGCTTTACGTTTCTCAAAAACCATGAGAACTCCAGAAGGAAGCAAATGTTTTTGATTATCCTAAAGAGGAAGCAAAATGTTTATGCAATAAACATCTGGATTCACATCTTGTTATACTCTTGAACACAGTAAACTCAAATTAAGATGTTGTAGATACAAAACGTATTTTTTGATAAAAGACTTGTCATTCGAATGATGCTTCCAAAACGACAGCAACAAAACCAGAATATTCATAAAATATTCTACCCATATGCCCACAGTTAATATCAAACTTCTTTTACAGAAAAATATGATGATATCATAATATGATAAAAAAAAGTAAATCATTGATAAAAATTAATTGTAAAAAAATTAACTTAAGGTAACTCAAACAATATAAAAGTAACTAACAAAACAGTCAAAGTTAAGATATTTTTTCTCAGAAAATAGTCTAACATGTTAAAATTTTTATAAAAATCTGCAGTTTACAAAGAAACACTTTTAACCGTCTTTTGACATTTTTGTTTTTTCTTGCATTAACAAAATATTACAACATTTTAAAAAAATAATAACACAAGCTGTTTACAATAAATTAATAAAACTTACACTGATTACACAAAATTGTTCACTCATTTAAATGAAAATATTTGAATGATTGTAAATTTAAAAATTCCATATTTTTAATAACAAATTTAAAAAAAGTGTTTTTTTAAAAACAACACTTTCAAAAGAGTTTCATTGTTTTGTTGTAAACTATAGATTTTTATAAAAGTTTTAACATTTTAGAAAATTCATGAAATTTTTTTTAAAACAGTTGAGCTTACCTGACCCAAATACTTAAAAAAATTTGAGTTTTTATAAAAAAAATATTGAAAAGAAGAGGTTGTTTGATTTTTCCTAATCCAAAATAATATATAGAGGACATTCCACGTCAACGCGGACAGAGCTCCAAAAAATTGCTTTGATGGATTTAAACGTTCTAGGGCAGCATTTTTAAAATACATCAAGGGGACAAATGGATTCTTCTCTTGCGAGAAATGTGAAGTCAAAGGATTTACTGTTAATCAAAAAAGTGTTTATTCAGAAGTGCATTGTAAAAAACGTCTTCAGAATCATTTACTTCTCAAGAGGTTAAAAATCATTAACCTTCTTCTAAAAGTTTGTGGAAATTATTCTGCAATTTCTCTATTACAAAGTCAAAAAAATTGAAATTTTCGTTTCCGATTTTAATTGATCAGATATTTCAATAAATATGATTTATAAAATATAAATTTATGTAGGTATACAATTAAATACAAATAAATTTAATACTTTTAACTCATAGAAACTTTTTTTATTGTAGTCAACAATTGTTTCCAAAATTAAAAGAATTACAAACTTAAATTACATATTAGAGATGAAAAAGTTTTAAATTCTTTTGTAAAATTTCATCTTTACTATCGTGAATAAATATTCATATTTTATAAATGTTATTAAAAAATGCTACTAAAGTTATTATCTATTGACCGTATTCATTAGGGTGTCCGTTATTTTCCAAGTTAGTTATTTTCATTTGGGTATCGTCAAAATCGTTTCTTTTTGACCTAAAAACAATTGTAGAAACTAGAAAAAAATTTTACGATGCCGTTTAACCCTGCCTAAATAACAATACTTTTCCCATTTAATTAACATGGGATTTTTGCACTTTTTAGAAAATAATTTTTATTTCGTTTATAATACTCTTTGACTTACCAACAATGCTTGATTTTGCTTCTATTATGATTCCTTTAGATAGAGAAATTTTCATATTATCGCGAAAAATTTATTACACAAGTTTTAAAAAGGTCAATTTCATTTTTATTAATTTTTCTGATTATTTTGCTAAATCTACTTATTAATTAATTTTTATTCGGTAAAATTTTATTCGGTAAAATTGTTTTGCTTGTCATTTTTTTTCTCTTGAGTATAATTTAATTTTCTTTCTTGGGTCTTGTAGATGGTTTTGTCCTCTTCACAATCCAGTTTGGAATTAAAAAAAATTTTAATTATAAAAATAAGGGATGATTTTTTGAAAATAAATAAGATCAATTTTTTTGAAAACACCACCTTTTTTGTTATCAAATTTTTACTACAAATTCTTAAAATAATTATGAACATTTCCTATAAATTTCAAGCGAGTTAAACTATTCTGTCAATCAAGAGGGGGTCGCTGATTACGAATCCATTTTCCGATTTTAAAAATTCAAAATGGCGGATCTAATATGGCGGACGACATTTTCAAGAATTCATCGGATTCACTTGAAACTTGTTACTCAGGGGTTTTCGGGGTCGCTGATTACAAATCTGATATCAGATTTTGAAAATTCAAAATGGTGGATCCAATATGGAAAATAACATTTTTTAAAATTCATTGGATTCACTTCAAACTTTTTACTTGGGGGTTTTCAGGGTCGCTAATTACGAAACCAATTTTAGATTTTGAAAATTCAAAATAGAGGATGCCATATAGCGGACGACATTTTTAAAAACTCGTCGGATTCATTTAGAACTCGTTACTTAAGGGTTTTCGGGATCGCTGATTACGAATTTAGCATCAGATTTTTAAAATACAATGTGGCGGTTCGAATATGGCTAGCGCCATTTTAAATTTATCAGATTTACTTAAAAGTTGTTACTTGGGATTTATTGATGTCGTAGATTAAAAATGTAATATCGGTTTTGAAAATGGCGAATCCAATATAAGAACTAACAAAAAAAATATAAAAAAACAAAATAAACAAAGGAGTGTAAAATTCGACCGCATACCTCCACGTGGTAAACTCTGGGGTCGTAAATAACGTAGAATACGGAGAGAAAAAAAATTGTAACTGCTTTCTTTTGAGTCGTCATGATAAGAGGGACCGCAAAAAGTGCCCGTTTTTTGTACATCGACAATTATCACAAAACGTAAGTAAAAAAATTCGGCCAAAAATCTTCTTAATCTGCGTGAAAATTGCAGTCGATCATAAATTTTGGTTTTTATTTAAGGGTAGCCAAACTCCTAATTCAACCCTCTAAAAATTGACAAATAATGAAATTCATACCACCATAAATTCAACAAAAATAATTAACTATCAACGGTAAAACTGATAAATAACGAAAATAAAAAATCCCTTTCATAAAAAACAATCTCAATTACCTTAACATCCTCAAAATGCTTTTCAACCCCCCAAAAACTACCCCTATTTGAAAAATTGACCAAAATAAACACAAAAAAATTATTACTCTCCAAAATCTTCATCAAAAATATGAATAAAATCCATTAACTAGTGAGACTTAATTTCCTTGCTAATGTAGATTAATCCACACCTCAAAAACTACCCCTAATTAAAAAAATCGGACAAGTGCGAGTTTCACTCGCATTAAGATCGAGGGTTCCGTACACCAAAATAAAACTCATTGTTTATAAAAAAATTATTTCAAAAATTCTTACAAAATTTGAAAAAAATAATTAAAAAAATAGTAATATATTTTTTTAAATTTCGAATAAATATTTTTATTATTTTATTTTATTAATAAATCTTTATATTTTTCCTTTTATAGTACTTATTTTCGCCAATCACATTCTCTTTATTTTTTCTATAATTTGCACTTGAAAAAGAATATACAAGCTGAATCTTAACTCACCAGGTTTAAATTTATAAAAGTTAAAGTAGGGACAGTGTAATTTTTTCGAAAAATTCAAATTCTTGCCCTTCAATTTCGCAAATAACTCCGCCAATCAGGTTCGCTATATTTTTCCTGTAATCTGCACTTAAAACTAAAGATCCCTACCGAATTTCAGCTAATCAAGTTAAGATTTTTAAAATTTAAAGGGGGAGGACAGGGTAATTTTTTCAATTTTTTCAAAAAAATTCAATTAAATCGCAAATATGTCCGTCAATCGAGTTCGCTATATTTTAACCTCAATCTTCACTTAAAAATGAAGATCTCTACCGAATTTCAGCTCACTAGGTTGAGATTTATAAAAGTTAACCGCAGCAACAGGGTCATTTTTTGTAATTTTTTCGATAAAATTGAAATTCTTTCCCTCCTAGTTCCCAAATATCTCCACCAATCAGGTTCGCTATATTTTTTCTGTAATCTGCACTTAAAACTGAAGATCCCTGCCGAATTTCAACTCACTAGGTTGAGATTTGTAAAAGTTAAGGGGGGGGACAGGGTCATTTTTTGCAATTTTTTCGAAATATTGATTTTCTTTCCCTCCTAGTTCCCAAATATCTCCACCAATCAGGTTCGCTATATTTTTCCTGTAATCTGCACTTGAAACTGAAGAACCCTACCGAATTTCAGCTCATAAGGTTAAGATTTGTAAAAGTTAAGGGGGGGGACAGGGTCATTTTTTGCAATTTTTTTGAAAAAATTGATTTTCTTTCCCACCTAGTTCGCAAATATGTCCGTCAATCCAGTTCGCTATATTTTTCCTGTAATCTGCACTTGAAACTGAAGAACCCTACCGAATTTCAGCTAATCAAGTTAAGATTTTTAAAATTTAAAGGGGGAGGACAGGGTAATTTTTTCAATTTTTTCAAAAAAATTCAATTAAATCGCAAATATGTCCGTCAATCGAGTTCGCTATATTTTAACCTCAATCTTCACTTAAAAATGAAGATCTCTACCGAATTTCAGCTCACTAGGTTGAGATTTATAAAAGTTAACCGCAGCAACAGGGTCATTTTTTGTAATTTTTTCGATAAAATTGAAATTCTTTCCCTCCTAGTTCCCAAATATCTCCACCAATCAGGTTCGCTATATTTTTTCTGTAATCTGCACTTAAAACTGAAGATCCCTGCCGAATTTCAACTCACTAGGTTGAGATTTGTAAAAGTTAAGGGGGGGGACAGGGTCATTTTTTGCAATTTTTTCGAAATATTGATTTTCTTTCCCTCCTAGTTCCCAAATATCTCCACCAATCAGGTTCGCTATATTTTTCCTGTAATCTGCACTTGAAACTGAAGAACCCTACCGAATTTCAGCTCATAAGGTTAAGATTTGTAAAAGTTAAGGGGGGGGACAGGGTCATTTTTTGCAATTTTTTTGAAAAAATTGATTTTCTTTCCCACCTAGTTCGCAAATATGTCCGTCAATCCAGTTCGCTATATTTTTCCTGTAATCTGCACTTGAAACTGAAGAACCCTACCGAATTTCAGCTCATAAGGTTAAGATTTGTAAAAGTTAAGGGGGGGGGGACAGGGTCATTTTTTGTAATTTTTTCGATAAAATTGAAATTCTTTCCCTCCTAGTTCCCAAATTTCTCCACCAATCAGGTTCGCTATATTTTTCCTGTAATCTGCACTTAAAACTGAAGATCCCTGCCGAATTTCAACTCACCAGGTTGAGATTTGTAAAAGTTAAGGGGGGGGACAGGGTCATTTTTTGCAATTTTTTCGAAAAAATTGATTTTCTTTCCCTCCTAGTTCGCAAATATGTCCGTCAATCCAGTTCGCTATATTTTTCCTGTAATCTGCACTTAAAACTAAAGATCCCTACCTAATTTCAACTCACCAGGTTGAGATTTGTAAAAGTTAAGGGGGGGGACAGCCCATTTTGCGTGGCTGGGACGGACACACGAGTGATTTCATAAGGGTTCCGTCAGTACACCTATGGTGTACGGAACCCTAAAAATTACCACATTTCACATTAAAAAAATTATTACTCCGCAAAATCTTCACGAAAATTATAAATAAAATTAACTAACTAGCCAGACTTTAATTCCATGCTAATTTAATTCTATGTTAATAAATCAATCCCAAAAAACTACCCCTTATTGAAAATTTTATTATATTCCACATTTAAAAAATTATTACTCCGCAAAATCTTGACGAAAATTATAAATAAAATCAACTAACTAGCCAGACTTGATTTACTTGCTAAAGTAAATTAATCAACCCCTCAAAAACTACCCCTAATTAAAAAATTTAATATATTACATATTTAAAAAATTTCTTCTACAAAAAATCTTAACAAAAATTATAAATAAAATCAACTAACTAGCCAGACTTTAATTCCATGCTAGAGTAGATTAATCAACCCCACAAAAACAACCCCTAATTGAAATTTTACCATATTACACATTTAAAAAATTATTAATGCGCAAAATCTTCACGAAAATTAAGAATAAAATCAACTAACTAGCCAGACTTTAATTCCAAGCTAGAGTTAATTAATCAACCCCCAAAAACTACCCCTAATTGAAAATTTTACCATATTACACCTTCAAAAAATTTTACTCTGCAAAATCTTTACAAAAATTGTAAATAAAATCAACTAACTAGCCAGACTTTAATTCCATGGTAGAATTAATCAATCAACCTCCAAAAACTACGCCTAAATGAATATTTAACCATATTACACATTTAAAAAATTATTACTCTGAAAAATTTTTACTAGTTAGTTGATAAAATTTATTATTTTTATGAAGAGATTGATGAGTAATAATTTTTTAAATGTGTAATATGGTAAAATTTCAATTGGAGGTAGTTTTTGGGGGGTTGATTAATCTACTTTAGCAAGTAAATTAAGTCTGGCTAGTTAGTTCATTTAATTTATAATTTTTGTGAAGATTTTGTGTAGTAATAATTTTGTAAATGTGTAATATGGGAAATTTTTTAATTAGGGGTAGTTTTTGAGGGGTTGATTAATCTACTTTAGGAAGTAATTTATGTCTGGCGAGTTAGTTGATAAAATTAAAGCATAAAACGTCTAAAATAAAATTAAGCATTAAAGTATCCAAATATGATGAAGAATGAAATTAATTGTCATCCAAATATGTAAAAAGATATTATAAGTTTGAATATCATTGACTTATTACATTAATTTCTAGGAATAAGAACTATATTCTTTACATTCATTATTCTTGTCTCTTTGATTATTTCATTTATGCATTTAGGTATAAATAATCAATATTGCATAATTTAATCAGATGTATGTACAATATTTTTTGGAAATATTTTAGACAGACGTTGTTAAACGTTAACCCTTTAATGACCGAGTTTTTTGCCGTTATTATAAATGTATAATGTTTAGTAAATTCGATTATTCTATTACTCAATATGAGAAAAACATTTTTTAAACCTGTTCCAACCCTTAAAACCACCCTTAACGTATATTACTACCCAAAAAAATTGATAATAAATCTAAGTGATAAATTAATATTATATTAAGCAACAAGAGGATAAATACAGCGGTGATTTTTGTGACACGAGTGAAGGTCGAGGGCGCCTTAGGCGCCCCAAAATCGGAACTTCTGTGTAATACTTACATGTGAAATGTTCGGTCAGAACTTTCATCTGGTCTTTTACGGGAAACTATGCACTTTTTCACCATTCTTTAAAACACAAATTTGTAAAAATTGAGAAAACAAAGAAAACATTTATTTTCGTAAGAATTGCAAGCAAGCAACAGTTGTTTCCATGCATCAGCTGTTTCACTATTGCGCATGCGTTAATAGAGAAAGAAAGAAAAGGGGTCTACTTTCGTATTGCTGTCTCCGTCTATGCGCCTAAGAAACAATTTGGTCGCTTGCGCACTCTATTTTAATAACTCTATGACTATTAAAGTCTCCTTAAATTTTTTTTATTTAAATGAAAGGTGAAATTATAAGGAACCGATATTTGTTTATTAGAAAATTCAAAAATTAGGCCGAATGAACCAAAAATTAAATCAAAAATTTTTTTTGACTTTTTTTTTGTCAAATTTAAAAAAAAAATTTTGGTCATAAAGTAAAAGTAAACTACGTATTTTTAACTTTTTGCCTGTAAATTTTATTAAAATTGATCAAAAAGTTTCAGAGATATTAAATTTTGAAAAAAACGCAACACTCATTTTTAATACAGCGTAGCGGCCACCATTTTAAAAATTTTTCAAAATCCTTTTAGGATTAAATGTATCTCATTATAAGACTATTATTTCCTAAGGTTTCAAAGAAATCGATAGGTTACTTGCAAATCGCTTTTTTCTGACGGAGTCTTACCCATATATATGCATTACTATTATTATTAACTGATAATTTCTTCTTATTATAGTTTACGACACTAACAGTCACATTTATTAAAGAATATAATATTTACTCTCTGAAATAATTATGTTACACAATTGTATTATAAATTCTTTTAAAATAAAAGGATTTTTCTACAATTAATACGTAGCAGGAAAATTAAGAAAAATTTTCGCATATAAAATGTGGAAGCTGTTTGTTAATAATATTCTTCTGTACATCTTCTACTAAATTCTATAATTTCCTCCCTGTATTTAGAATTACGTGCACAGGAAAATATTTTAGACCTTTTGACCTGGTAGCTATTTGGCTAGCAGGTTAAACATTTTTCATTAAATTCAACTTTTTTCTTAATAATTATTTTTTATTCAAAAAACATATTTTTTCATTTAATTATTATTTAGCACACGGAAAAAAATTTTTACTGTGGGGAACAGCTAATTTCAAAAATAAATAACATAAAGAATCTATTCAACTAATTCAGTGAATGATTTCCAATGCAGTAGTCAAACTGTTTCTCTGATATAGAGAAAATGAATTTCACTGGTCAGCCATATTGGAAATATTTGACAGTTTACCATTCTCATAGAAATTTCTCTAAAATCACAAATGTAAAATTTACATTTCTTACCTCTAAATACGTATTAATTTACTAATTTTACATTTTATTAGTTATAATATAAAAATTATAATTAGTAGAATTTAAATATACGCTTTGAACATTAATTTAAAAATGTTTTCATTCAAGTGTTATTTTGAGGTTATGTTGTTTTCAAAAGGTAACGCAAGAAATATCATTTTCGCTAGATCAGCGAAAATGGATTATCGATGGAGCCAAATCAGTTAAACTTATAGCTATTATAGTGATTGTTAGCTCTACTTTAGTAGAACTTTTTTTAGCGTGCAGTAAGTCCTTCTTATGTTTAAGTTTAAATCAAACTTAAAATATCTTGGCTATACAGTCAAACATATTTAAGTTCAATTTAAAAATATTTTTTGGTTCCTTTAAAGAAATAATATATTTAATTCAAACATAAGTTATGGTTGATTTTAAATTATTTAAAATCAACTTTTAAGTTTGATTAAAACATAACATTTTTAAACATAATTTTTGTTAAACGTCGAGACAGAAAATATGTTTAAATTAAACATAATTATTCAAAGAAATAATATTTTTTAATCAATGCAGTAGATATTTTTTATATATTGGGATTAATTGAATTAAGTATAATGTTCTCTCAGTGAATTGTTTTAATACCATTCATAAAAGGAAAACATGCCTTAAGATTAGATAGTGAGCATAATTGAACGTGGTTTTTTATAAAGTCTTAGTACAAATTATTGTTAAACAATTATTAGTTGATAATATGAGATTAATATTTTTCGAAGTTATGTTACGCAGCAGAACGGACAGTTTAAGTTTTTTATTTTAATAATATTTTGACATTTCTATTACGATTAAAGTCTAACAATAAGCCAAAACACGGATGTACTAAGAACTTTTTTTAGAATTTATTTCCGACTCAGAAAAAATTTGTGTCTTGAAAAACGACTCTAGTATTGACAATTTTTTAAAACAATTTTTGGATTCTACTACCGAATTTGGGCTTTTCTTCATGAAATTAAAGCTTGTTCTATTAAAGAAGAGCTTTTTCCGAAACACGGAGGTATTTAGAATTGTTTTTGGAAATTATTTACGAATCAGAAAAAATTTGTGTCTTTAAAAACGACGCTAGTCTGGACAATTTTTTTAAAACAATTTTTAAAGGTGATTATTAAACTTTGACTTTTCTTCATCAAATTGAGGCTTTTTATTAAGAAGATCTTTTTCCGAAACACGGAGGTGGTAAGAACTTTTTAAGAATTTACTTCCGATTCAGAAAAAAATTATATCTTGAAAAACGATGCTGATCTTGACAATTTTTTAAACAATTTTTGGAGAAGACTATTAAATTTAAGCTTTGCTTCTCCAAATTGGAGCTTGTTTTACTAAACTCATTGTATACATATGACTTTCACAACAAAAATTGTTTATAATAAATTTATATAAGATTTAAAATTCTTTACCTCATGGGAATATTGAAGTTGACAACCAAGCAAAATAAAACACAAGTTTACTAATTTTTAAAGCTTCAAATTTCAATAAAAAAACATCATTAAATTTCCACCAAAATTCTTTTTTTGTACGTGTAAAACAGTTTTTTAGTTTTTCTCTGTAAATAATAAATATACGTGCCGGAAACTTTTGGACATAGTCTTTTTCGTAATTCCAACTTTTATAGAATAAGAAAAAATTTCATTTAGCCATTTTTCTGAAAACTGAAGTGGTACACTGAAAAACACTGGTTCAATGAGGCCAACTCTCCCCTATAGAAATACTTTAAAATAAAAATTTACCTGTAATAAAATGATTTTGTTCCTTTTTTTCCTCGTCTTCATTGATTATAAAGACTGCATTATTTGCGATGTTACCTAATTATAAATTCAGAGAAAATTAGAAAAATGTACTATTTGCGTCCTTTTTCAACTTTATATTACTAAACTTACTTTTTGTTAAGTGGCAGTCTACCAGAAACTATAGAAAATTTTAGCCCTAAAAGTACAGCTTATGAAAAAAATTACAACAAATAATTGTTTAAACAATTTAATAAATTGTTATACTTTTTTCATACTTTAAAAACACTCAAACATTATTTTAATAGGTTCTTTGATTAATTTTATTAATTAATGAAGATAAACATAATATTTTTTACAATTTTATGATTTTTTAATACTTATTGTTATAACAAAAAATGTTTTCTTCATACCCTGGTCGAAAGTACGCACTTCCTGCAGCCTTATCGCAGCAGGAAGTCGAAGATTTGTGCATTGGTTTAAATACTCGAGCGCCCTCTGTAACAGCGTGAGCAAAAAGTGTTCGACATTATCTGTGTTACCTGCAGAGAATTTAAAGCGCGAATCGTTCACACGCGTAGTGGTTGCAGCATTGTGTTACTTAACCTAAAAGTTTGTCTTTTCTCGGTGATTTTACGTGAATATTTCAATCAAAAAATGAATGAAATCATTTCATCCGATGATTCTGCAGATGAGGAGGAAATCTTCAGAGATTTTGACGCGGAGGCGCAATTAATTATTCAAAACGAAACGCTGCCAAAAAATCAGCAGACAGATACTTATTAGTGTACAATGCTTACAAAACTTGGGAAAATAAACACAAAAATTCACTTTCAATCTCAAGTGAAAGGAATTTAATTGTATACTTCACAAAATTAAGTACAAAATTGAAGCCTCCTACGTTATGGAGCATATGGTCAATGTTAAAAAAAAACCTAAATGCGAAAGAAAACATTGATATCAACACGTTTCAAAATCTGAAGAGCCTTTTAAAGAAAAATTCCAAAGGATATAAATCGAGAAAATCATTGGTGCTAAAATGGCAGGAAATTATGGATTTTCTAAATAATGCAGCGGACTTTGTTTATTTAGCAGCAAAGGTTTTTATAAACATTTATTTTTTTAAATTACTATAGGATAAATGCACCAATTCCTGATGATGCACTATTTTTCAAAGATAGTAATATTATTTTTTATATAAATAGTATATTCAAAAATCACACACTATCTTTTTTTCATCTTTTTTCAGCTTTTCTAGATTTTATCACCTAATTCATCTATTTAAAGAATTTTTTTTATCTCTTTTATAATAATAATTAAATGACAATAATAATAATAAGTAAATAATAAAAAATAATAATAAATAAATAATTTAATAATAATAATAATTGAATTGAAATAATTTTTAATTGATTGGAAGGTGTAATAATGAAATAGCTATTTGACTAAAATTTGGAATAATAGAATTTTTAATTGATTAAAATTTTGAATTGTAAATTGTTTAAAATTTTGAAAATTTATTTTTATGTTAGGTTTATTTTAAAAAAATGTTATGAGTTTTAATATTGAGAATTTTTCTAACCAATAAATTACATAAATCATTTTTCTACATATTTTTTAAGAATTGAGCTTAGAATTATTTGCAAAGCAGACCTTTAACGTTTTCGTAGATTTTATCTTATTGGAGTGTTTTGAGTAAATTTGTTATTTTTATTCATATTATATTTACAATAATTCCAGGTCATTCTCATTTTCGGCATTTATGGAGCACTTAGATGTGATGAAATCACAAATATAAAAGTCAACGATATTGAAGATCTGAATAACAAATACCTCGTATCAATCAACGAAACGAAAAATGATCATCCTAGGCAGTTTGTGATTGGGAAACCATTTTATCAAATAGTAAAGAAGTACACTTTATTAAGACCAAAAGAACCCTTCACTGACAGATTTTTTATTCAATACCAGCAAGGAAAATGTCATCACCAAGTAATTGGTAGGAACAAAATTGGTGAAACACCTCAGAAAATAGCCTCATTTTTAAAGTTGCCAAATGATAAAAAGTATACAGGGCATTGTTTTCGAAAGACCGGGGCAACCCTTTTATTCAATAAGGGCGGAAGCATCACCATGATAAGACAATTAGGCGGATGGAAATCCAGCAATATTGCACAAAGTAACTTGTTTATTTGATTAGTTTAAAAATATAATAAAAAATATTAAAATTAATTATTAATAATAATAATAATAATAATAATAATAATAATAATTAATTATTAATTAATTATTTATAATAAAATATTATAATATAATATTTAAAAATAATTTTAATTTATATACGCTTAAATTTGATTCTGTATTAGGTATCGAAATAATATTTTTTAAAATTAAATATCTTATTTATAAAACATAAAATAAATGAAAATTGAAATACTTTCAGGTTACATCGAAAATTCCTTGCAGAACAGAGAAAAAATTTTTCAAACCATTTCCTCTGGAGCTAAATCCGATATTCATTCCGATCCGTCAACGAGCAAAGGATGTTTAACAACAGAAAAAGTCAATGCGGGCAAATTTGACACGACAAATGCACTGAATGATGATTGGGATCACCTATTTGACGACTTGGAAGAGACCGGGCAGGAAGAAAGCGTGGTTGATAAAAAAAATCAATTAACTGAATCCGAATCATCGACACCTCAATTTAAAACCGCTAAAAACGATAAAATACCTGTTCCACGTGTGCAATCAAAAGTAAATGTCTATTTTACGTCAAAACCACCAATTACACTTTCTTTCAACGAATCGCAAAAAGAGTCATTACCGAAGAAACGGAAAATCGAACAAGTTGAAACTAATACCAATGGACAAATTTCAACATCTTTAAATCCAATAGAAAATGTTCACGATTCTATTTCAGATGTCGATAACAATTCTGGTATTAAATACATAAACTGCGTATTTCATGGAAATATTATTAATAATTTTTATTCGCGAACAGATCCTGATGACAAGGAAAACCGTAAAAGAGAACATTAATTCTAATTGTCAAACTTTAGGTTCATTAAATATAGTAGAAAATATTAATAATTCTAATTAAAATGCCAAAAAAAATTCTTTATTAAATACATTAATCGTATATTTTGTTAAAATAAAATAAATAATTTTTATTAACGAATTTATTCCAAAAATAAATAATGGAATAAAAAATAATTTTGTCATTTATAAAATATAAAATAAAGAGAAAATTTAAAAAATTGACTATTTATTTCTTTAAAAAATGTGTAATTATATATTTATTTTTTATGTTTTTTAAAGCCTGCTCCCGACCAGCAGCACTCGCTTCGCTCGTGCTGCAAATGTCGGAGCAGGCATGATCTTAACTATTAGAGAGAGAGAGACAGAGAAAAAGACAGAGCTTCGAAATTCACCAACAGAGGCGCTGAATCGAGGAGCAAAAGTAAATGATGGTAGTGTAATGTACTATTAAAAACAAAAATTCAAAAAATTGGACTCGAGTGATCTTTGGAGAATTTAATTACGAAAATTTAGAAAAAAATATCATTTTGGTAAAAAATTGTGTCCTGTAGAGTGATATGAAATGAAAAAGTACATTTTTCGCCACTGTGTATTGTAAGTTTTTCAGGGGATTAAATAGTTTTGAAATTTGATAATTAATCTTACCAGTATTAGTTTCGGTTGTAACATTTTCATCCACAGTTTTTTTAATTTTACCCTTCGCCACTCCAATTAGATTTTTTATATAAATTTTCTCTTTGACGATTTCAATCTTCAATACAAATGGTTTTTGTATTTTTGGCTCTGTAGAAATATAACAATAATTGTAAACAATTTATAAATTTCACCAATATTCATAACTTTTCAGCAAGAAAAAAGTAATCTTATCACAGTGGTCCTCAAGAGTCAAGAAGTTTCACAAAAATGTCAAAGAAAACTGCTAATGCTATCTTATTCTATGCTTTTTACACTTTAAAACTTATTTTTGATCGAAATCCTATTTGTTCGCTTGTTCAAAATAATCCAAAAACAGTTAATTAACAACACTTAATATCTGTACTGCGCACATATCTTTAATTAAAAATTGTAAAATACTATTAATTAATAATTACTCTCCTTTGGCATTACCCAGAGCTAACGACGTGGACGTAGAGAGTATTATGTAGCTCCATTTTTATTTATACATATATTTTTTTTATTTTTTGATATTTTTTTTATTTTTTTGTATTTTTTAAAATTTTTTTTTGTATTTTAAAATATTGTTATTTTTTCATGATTAATGGCAAAAACATTAACGAACATTTAAAATGTAAATCAAAGGCGTAATGAAGAAAACTCAACAACGGCTTTATGCAATCTTTGAGCGTACGAAGGATCTTCCAACGAGTTTACCTTATAATGATTCCATGTGATCAAAAATTCTCGATGAATGGACTCTCCTGCTTGTTCAGACCATAAGCCCAATCCCATATTATTCAGGTAATGCAAACAATGTTTCAAGTGTTCCAAAATAACATGAATCTTTAATGTTTTTGATAACTGAACACTTTCGAATGCTCTTTTAAGTTCATCGAGATTTTTATCCAAATCTGGCATAACTTTTTCAGTTGAAAAGCAACTAACAACCACTTTGTCCATTGCCTTGCAAGCAGTTACAAAGGGAATTAGTGCAAAATAACCCACATCTTTATAAATCTCGGAATTGAGAAGAGCATCAGAATTTTTTATCATTTTTCGGCAGGCATTGCCCTCAAATATTTCTCCATGGTAACTTTTTGGAATTACTTGCAACTTTTTTGGCCAAACTAATGCCTTCTCTCTTCCAACAAGAGGAACTAAACCATCCCAAAATAGATGGTTTACGAAACCTTGAAGCAGATGAAGCTCAGGAACGATACATTTCTCAATAACGAGCACATGATCTTCTTCTTATAGAAGTGGAAGTTTCACTGTACTGTGAAAATATTTGGCATTTTTTTTATTTCCACCAAATTTCATGAAATTTTCAAAATCACTTTTCAAATCTCCATAAGATTTTAATTAAAAACATTCTTTATTTGTAACATGACATTGAGTTTCACAAGGCATATTCTCATTTTCGTCACAATTGTCACTTTCTGAATCTATACGAGAAATTTTCATGTCTTTTAGCGTAATGAAACAATAAGGACAAGGATATGTAGCTGAAGCTGTTTGTTGGCCGTTGATGATTAAGATCATTTTGAAATCGGCAACTAATCTAAAAGGAATGTCATTAACCTTCGTTAAGTCAAAAAGTGTTTGCATATTCTCATAAGTCTCTTTGATGGAAGGAACAACGCACAAAAGTATCAATTTCTTCACACTTGTAAGTTTAGCATCCTTACTGATTGACCCACCTTCCGAATAGAGAGTTCTCTTTTGTTTTTTTTTCAAACCTTCCTCAGAATCAGCTAGTTCATCATCACAATAATTTTCTGGAAGTACCGTCAAACTCATTTTAAAAAAATTTTGACCTCCATCTAGCATAAGTTTTACAAGAACTCCATTTGTAATACCACGTTTTACCATGACAGCTTCTAACAATTCTGTGGCATCGGCCCATACAACCGGTCTTTTCTCTTTAAATTTTTTTTCAGTATCAAACTCGTGAACATCATTTTTATATATATTTTTCAACTGTTTTGATTGGTCAGAAGCATGATTGCGATAAAAGCTTGGAACGCTTTTTTTACCCGCATTAGACCTTGAAAAATTTGTAATTTTTTTTATTTCTTTACCTGATGCTCCTGTGCTTACTCTATAATTATCTAAATTTTCAGTGTTAAAAACAATCTTTTCTTCTTTTTTCGGATTGACAGTAATTTTCATTTTTCGACCTGATGTACTCAAATCAAGCGATACATTCTTGGTATTTGATGAAGAACCACTACTGACCGAGTTCTTGTTTAGGTCAAGTTTCCTTTTTAATATTGATGATGCAATTTGCTCCTGTTGCTTCAAAGGAAGATTTCAACATTCTGCATTATATTGACGCAAGCTTTTATTTCGTTACAAGAATGTCGTATACCTTTAGATAATGTCTGATAACACTTGTCACAAACTTTAATAGCTGAAGTATTAACACTACTCCAAATTTCCTTAATATTTTCTACTAAATTTTGACTTGCACACAGGGAATTGCCATGGAGACCATTAGAAGCGGAAATGACAGTTGATATATTTCTTTTATGCCCACGACCTTTTATGACTTTTTTTGTGAACCTTCGACCTACCCGTTAAACATATAAAGCAATCACATTTGTCATCATTGGCCCTAGTATTTTTTGGCAAATTTATATCCAAATAATTTGGCATAACTGGCAATGGTCTTTTAAAATTTTTATTATCGTGTTCAGTAAGAGTCTGACGGCATGTTCCACAAAGTCCAAGAGAAAATCTTGAATCAGAAGTTTTATAATTTTCATTTATTAATTTCTTAACAACATCTTCGTGTTTTTTCGTCATGTTAAATTCAGATGGATTTTTTTTACAAATAAGTTTTTGGCCGCACGGAGCACAAACTTTTGTTCTATTTTCCTCGTGCCCACTTTTATAACCCATATTGAAAAATAATGTACAAAAGCATAACCAAAAACACGACCTGAAGTTTTAAATAACAAATGAAATATATGCATATAACCAATACTTACGTGTGACAAATGACAACCGAATACAATGTTGCGAGATCAGATCGAAATATCAATTAATTCGTTCGAGAAAGTGTGTATTTGTAGTGTCATAAAATATGTCGTTTTGAAGCTCAATGCTTTTACAATAAATATTTAAATATTATGTTTATCATTTTAGAAGTCAAAAAAGTAAAATAGCCATTTCCTTAACCCATTAAGGACCAAACGGACGAAATATTAGTGTTGAATTCGAGGGTTTTTTTTTGTATGAAAAAGACCCTTAAAAAACTAGTATAGTATAGTATATGTTTTTTTTAAATTAATCATAACTTTTTTCATAATTGTTATAAACAAATTTTGACAACGGCATCTGAAAGAGCGATAACTCTTATGGTGGAATTTACAATTTTATTAAATTTAAAAGTAATTGACTTTCAAATTTTCTTTTTTATATTAAATTCCAATATGAACTTAATTTCTAAAAATGATTTAAACTGTTTTTTGGTTATTTTAAAAATGCGAACAAGTAGGATTTCGATCAAAAATAAGTTTAGAAGAGTGAGATGATTAGAAGAAGATGGCATTAGCGGTTTTCTTTGACATTTTTGGTAAACTTCTTGACATTAGAGGACCACTGTGTTATATTTATAGGAAACATCTGTCGCCCCTTATAGCATCCAGCACTTTAATTAATAATATTTATTTAATAAAAAAATTAATTTAATGCATCAGAATAGCTTTTTTAATTAGTGCATAACAATATTTCTTAAATAATATGCAAAAAAAATTTCGCAAGTGAAGTTTATGACTTTTTATTCAATTCATAAGAGGAAAATATGCTTTAAGTTCAGAGAAATTCTATAAAATCAAGAATAATTTTCTAGGACGTGACTCAAGGAAAATAAACGTTGGCACTAATTTAAGTTTGGTAGTATTAAATATATACCAGATTTAAAAGTACTTTGTTTCTCCCCTTCTTTCTCGTCGTCACTGATTACCAAGACTTCTTCATTTTTTGTTAAGTTGCAGTCTCGTGCATCGAATGTCAAAGTTTGTATTGACTCCTTCACGGCGAATCTAAATAGAATAAAAAGAATATAATTGGAAACACATTAAATTCTAGTATTTTCTTTATGCTAAAGAATTAGTAGCTGAGCACTGTAAAAAATTTAATTTCTTGTATATTAAATATATTTAAATAATTTAATTGACTAACTTTGTTTCAGGAGAAGCGAATTCTTTTAAGGGGTTCCTTAATTTTTGTAATCGTGAAATTTCTGACTCCACTTTTAGAATAAATGCCCTCTTTGGTTCTAAAAATCAGATAAATCACATTAGGAGATAAAGATGCCCAGTGGGCAAAAAACCATCATTGTTTTAAAAACGTTCCAAAAACGTTTTTAGAACGTTTTATGTCTGCAAAATAATGTTCCAAAAACGTTCTATTGCTTTTAAAACGTTTTAGAACCATATAACGTTTTTAGGACGTTATTTAGCAGACATGAAAGGTTCTAAAAACGTTTTTGGAACGGTTTTAAAACAATGATGGTTTTTTGGCCACTGGGTGTATATTATGAATATGAGCATGGATAGCAGATAAGAAGTAGAATGACAATTTAACAATTAAAAGTGAATTTTCTTAATAAAATATTTTTCCAAATTGACTTTCTTGAGCCGGATAGTATAACCATGTATAAATTTTTCATATAATTTTCTGTTGGCCCCTGACATCCACAAAGTAACTTAAAAAAGTTGTTCCGGTTAGAAATTAATTAAAAACAATCTTTTTTTAAATCAATTTGTAAATTTCAGAGGCCAACTAAAACGGCCATTAAAAAATGCGTGTCGTGATACTATCTGTCGGCACATTTAGAGTAACCTAATCAAAGTCAATTATAATTTTTCCATTTTTATTAAATAAAAAGTTTTTTTTGAGAATTTATATTAAAATGCAGTAGTTATTGTAAAAATTTCCTTTTTTATAGAACTAATAAAATATGAATTAACATTTTAATCTAAACATTTACCATTTATTGAAAAATCCTTTTGAACACTATGCATAGTTTTAGCTTCATCTATAAGTTGGTTGTGATTCCAAGTTGAACAACCCGGTATATTCAAAAATGGTATCCCATTTTTAAAAATCTTCCAACGTTTCGACCAAGTCCATAGATTCATCATACAGAATATCTTCCCATCCATAATTGTCAAATCTTCTTATTTCTTCTTCTTGTGGAATTGGTATTGGTGTTATTGGTACTGTTATTACGCGTTTTTCCATATCATCTCTATTAGTTTGTAGTATGTCTTCATCTGTACAATACAATAAATACATACTAGATTAGATTAAATTTATTTCTTTTGTGCACACTTGATATATACCCAAGTTTTAAAATTTTTGGTCCCTCTAACAATTCTTCACAATAATTTAAATACTTTCACTAATAATATTTTGCGAATATTTTTGGAAAGATCAACTCAAATGCAATTTTTTTGCTGAACATTGTAAAAAAATCGGACCAAAAGTTTCAGAGTTATAAGCAATTTATAAAAAATAATGTTGACAGAATTGGGACACTGTAGAAAATCAATGAAATATTTTGGGAAATGATTAAAAATGACCTTGAAATGATAGAATGACACTTTGGAATGAGGAAAGGAACCATGCAATTAAAATAAAATCCCATATTATGCATTTTCATATAACTTTAGATAATTTGTTCCTCATGAACGAAATCCAAAATTGAAAAATTGAAAAAATGAAAAAAGGTTATAAAAAAAAATTTTTTCCTCTCTTTCCAATGGAAATGAAGTTTTTAACACCTCTTTAAGTGAAAAAATGAATTTCTGTTGCAAGTGCGCTTTGTAATTGCAAAATTTCCCTCATGGCCCAACTCTGACTCACGCGTCGTTTTGCGTCATAAGCGCACAGAACACAAACGCCTGACACAAACACCAAATTACTTCACACATTTTCACATATCATCTTAGTGAACAATTTCTGTAAACTTATTTTATCTTTGGCACATTTCTTCTACATTTGTTCTCCTTTTTTGACACAACAAAAAAGTTTTTGCTGAGCCTATATCACAAAGTGGTATGATGGTCAAGTATAGTATGAACAATTTCTGTAAAAAGAAAGATGGCGCTAGTGCAATAAAACGAAATAAACGCGGTGGCTCAACCCTAAAGCCTGACCACCTCTGACAACTCTCCCCTAAGTAGGAATTCAATTATTTTCATAATTTAAAAAAATAATCCAAGAATTTTAATTATTTTTAATAATTTTTTAAATTAATTAAGGAAAAAATTCAATTACTTCCACAAATAACGATTTTTATAGGAATTTAATTATTTAAAATAAAATTTTCATAATAATTATGTATTACATTTCAAAAAAATAAATTGCTTAAAACATTGTTTACAACATTGTTATAAAGAATTTAATTATTTTCAAAAATAACAAAAATTTATTTTTAAAAATTTAATTTCAATTTGTCGCAAAAATTAATTATTAAAAAAAAAATTCTTTTTTAATTCTTACGAGAAATTCAATCATTTTAAAAAAGAATTCAATTATGACGATAAATAAAAAAATTATTTCCGAAAATTCAATTATTTTGAGTCATTTTAATAAAATTTTTTGCAAAAATTGAATTATTTTTATAAATAATAAAAGTATTGATTTTTTAAACATGTTATTTTTGACCAAAAAAAAGTAGTCCGCACGTTGAGACACCCATAATAATTTATTTTAAATTGAAACAAAATGAATAATTACATCAGATTCTAATTGTTTGTTGTTTATTTAATTTTTTTGATGGTCTTAGCCCAAAGAAAAAAATTAAAACATTAAACATTAACTTAAAGAAGATAATCAAAAAATAAAATTTTATTTTGCACAAAAATAATTAATCGAAATCTTTATTTTCGCAATTTTTACAGGTGAAGAACATGTAAAACGCTTAAAAATTGTAGATTTAAAATCAATTTTAATGACAGTACTATTTTCACACCGTGAGCGTTTTAACCTGCGTACCACAGTGTGTCTCAACGTGCAGACCTCGCCGTTATTTTTTAAAGCTTTAAAATTCTTTGTAGATGTTAACGTATGTCTAAATTTTTATCGGAACATTAAAGTAGAACCAAAATTGATATGTAAATAATATCCGCACTTTTTTTTGCCACTAAAAAATACACTAAATACACTAAACAAAAATCCTAAAAAACACTTTTTTTAACTAAAAAATTGGTTTGCTCTAGTTCTACCGAAAAAAACAAGAGTTATCGCGCTTCTATTGAATAAAAAGTTTAGTATTAATGATACGACAAAATGTCAATAAACTTTTTGGTATTATCAGTTACACAGGTTATAATAGTGTCTCAACGTGCGTACCTCTCTCCTAATTATTCTTAAAAATTTTATTTTAATTCCTCGAAAAAATTAATTATTTAAAAAAGGTTTTTATAAAATCCTTACGAAGAATTAAAATATTTTAATAAATTGTTAGAAATAAATTAATTATTCTAAATACAATTTTAATTAAATTTTTTAAAAATAATTCAATTATTCTTTCAGATTTTAATAAAATTATTCCTAAGAATTCAATTATTTACATAAATAATTCTTTGAAAGAATTTAATTATGTCGATAAATATCGAAATTATTCCCGAAAATTCAATTATTTTGATTGCATTTTAAAAAATTCTTTTTAAAATTTAATTTTTTTCATAAATAATATTCATCACAAGAATTTAATTATTTTTTAAAGTAATAAATTTCTTCTTGGAAATTCAATTATTTTTAAAAATTCTAATAAAATCTCTAGCAAGAATTAAATTATTTTAAAAAAGTTTAATTGAATTGTTTGTACAATTAAATATACGTAAGGTAATGCTATGTAATTGGCATTTCCCTTGCTATCCCTTTGTGTGATAACTCCGAGAATTGCAGACAATTGGAAGAAAATAGTTGGAGCTACGCTAAATGTGCTATCTACAAACCATATTTTACTCTTAAATAAATGTCTTAGGTTATCTTCAGTCGCAAATGCAAGAATTCTTTCTTCTACGTTTTTTTCGTCAATCGATTCGTATAACAAAAAATTTATCCTGACCGATCAGGAATCTCATTTAAATCCTGAATTCTGGTAGGATTTGGAGGAAACTTTTTTTATTTATTAAAGGAGAAAGAAGCTATCAATTATCCGAATCAAATTTTTAAAAATAAATTAAATATCTTAAATAAATCTCTATACGCTCATGGATTTCATATGTATCGACAGCACAGCTGCCCGAATACAGAAACCTGCTTAATCTGAAAAATATTTTCGAAATTAATTAATAATTTCAAAATTATCAAAGAACTCAGAAAATATTGTAGCATGGTGGGATACGAGCCCACGACCTTTCTATTGCCGGTAGACTGCTCTGACCACTGACCTACATATGAAATCCATGAGCTTATAGAGATTTATGTAAGATATTTAATTTATTTGTAAAAATTTGATTCGGATAATTGATAGCTTCTTTCTCCTTTAATATTTAACTGCCGAATGATAAATTCACTTTCTATAATTATAATTGCCTATGAATTGAAATACTAGGCTTACCATCTTTAAGAACCTTCCTACGTTATCATTAAAATAATGTAGGAAGGGATAGTATATTTCAAAGAACTTGGAGAGTCTCGGGGTGCATGTAGCTCAGAGCAGTCTACCGGCAATGGAAAGGTCGTGGGCTCGTATCCCACCATGCTACCGTTTTTTCTAAGTTCTTTGATAATTTTGAAATTATTAATTAATTTCGAAAATATTTTTCAGATTAAGCAGGTTTCTGTATTCGGACAGCTGTGCTGTTGATACATATGAAATCCATGAGAGATTTATTTAAGATATTTAATTTATTTGCAAAAATTTGATTCGGATAATTGATAGCTTCTTTCTCCTTTAATATTTAACTGCCGAATGATAAATTCACTTTCTATAATTTTTTTATTTATATTTTTAAATATAAATAAAGTTATAGCTAAGCAAAGTAAAGTTTGTAAACAACATTTTTCTTAAATCATTTTATATTTACAAATATACTTAAAAGTTTCAAGAAATACTAACGATTATAATCACTAATTTTTATTATAATCAAAATTTTGATAAAAACTTTTTAAATAAATATTGAAAAAGTTTTTATCAAAATTGTACCTCATATTTTTTCTAAAATCTTAATTTACTGTCCTTATTGTTATTGTTTCTTTTTACATAATAATAATAATAAATAAAACCACGTTAATTTTAGTCTGTTCGAAAATACTTGGATGCAAATATTCAAGGGCGAAAAATTCGTATTTGATAGCTCTATTAGATCCTAGCTAGCAGAATGCGTAGTTGTGTCAGAGTTAAATGTCGATTTTGATCCGAACAAAGTGTGAGTAAACAAAGTTTAATTTATTTTTATAAGTTTCTTATTTCTATGTGAGGATGAAAGTTAAAAGGGATCTATTATTATCAGAAAAAATTAATTATTTTAGTTTTGTCAATTTATAAATTTTTAAATGAAATTTAAGTAATTATTTGAATTAAAAATTTAATTTGAAAGAAGCCAAAACTTTCTTCTAAAATCTACTTTTTATTGTTTTGTGATTGGAATAAAAAAAACATTTTTTATGAGTTATTAACCAAAAAAATTATATTTTTGGACGTTATCTCCTATTTAATTTTCTTTATCACATATACTTATAAATGAAGAGACAAAATTATTCACTGTGTTCATTTTCATTTTTGTTTAGAAGACACTGCATTTACATTAAAGCTCATTACACGGCTGTTTAAAACAGTTAACGTCAAAAAGTGGAAGACGACAGTAAAAGATACAGAAAACGGTTTTCTTTTACATGTGCGGGTATGATAAAATTTTATTAAATATATTGCATTTTTAAACAATTTTTTTATCCTTTACATTATTTAATATATTTAAATGTTTTTATCAGGATCAAAGTGATTTGGAGCCAGAAGTGCAACGCATGAGAGACAAATTAAGGATTGTAGAAAGTACGCTACAGCCAATTCCAATTATAGTAGGAACTGATTTATCAAGCATTACGGACTCTTATGTGTTCATTGATAGTTTTTTCTATCGAGTTGATAGTCCATTGAGAGCGATTGACATTTGTTTTAAGGTATACCACGCGTTGCATGCGTACTACCCCCACCAAAGTCTTTATCCGTGACTGTTTGTGCAGAAAGCCATTTATGGAATAGTGACACAGTGGGATCCGCAAGTGCCTTCTATTGAAACATAGGTTAACGAATTTCAAAACTTAGATGTAAATCTTGTAGTTCAAGGTGACTAAATGTCCTCTTTGCAGCACTGATCTTCAGTCAGTTTAATCTCTCTTTCTACATATACGGATTAATCATCTCAATGAGATGATAAGTGTTTATAAATGTCAAGAAGTAAATTGTTTTAGAGACTTTAGTGATTGGAAATCTTTCAGGAAACATTTAGTGCATTACCACAAGATTCCTATATGGGCAAATCCATAAAACTTTTGACTTTTAAGAAAATTTTTTTTTTTTATTAATTTGTATGCACATAGATGTCACTTTGCATACGTGTTCAAGAATGTTTTAGCACCACAAATTCGTATGCGTGATTCATTTTTAACCCATGCCCCCAATGTTTAACACTTCTTATTAACCCCTTCCGGAACTGATATATTATAAAGTGAACCAAAAATGTGTAAGACCTTCCCATCAATTAAATCAGTTGAAACTTTTTACTCGGATGTTTTTGGGGTCGCTGCTGGACAATCTGAAGTCGGTTTTTCAAAATTCAAAATGGCGGCTCTATTATGACGGATGACAAATTTAAATAGTTGGATTTGATTGAAACTCGTTACTCGGGGGTTTTTGGGGTCGCTGATTACGAATTTAAAGTTTAAATTTAAATTTAAAATGAGTAATTGAAGTTTTTGATTTTAAGAATTTAACTTCTGAAATTTTAAGCATATTCTTAACTTTATAAAATTGATAGTTTTAAAAATCCTTGAGCGGCATACTTTTTTTGAATATCTGTAAGGCAATGCTTCGATCACACTATACATGGACTTGTTTAAAGTAAAATTGTAGTTGTGCCTTTCAAAAATTTATAAATTTAAATAAAATCACGATTTGTATTAACATCTTTAAATTGTTTCTACAGGAATACAAATATAGGCACACTAATGAAAAAGGTCTTAAAATGTTCGATTTTTTATTGTCTATTTGGAAACTTATTGAACTTTTATTTTTATTCTACGCCGCACTAGGTATTTCCATAAGAAGACGTTTAATTAAATTTTCTTAAAAAGTGCTATCATTCAATAAAACCTTCATATATGTTTTTACAGTCGTAGCACACTAATGGGATAGTGAAAAAAGTTTGAAAACATACGTCTTTTAGCTATTTTCCTTGTAGCTAAATTAATATTTCACACGCCGCAAAAATAAAAACGTTAAAAATGTATACTTTTCTGAGAGTTTCAAATGAAATTTAAGCGTTTTTTCAATTTTAAACTCATAAAATTAATTGACAAATTAATATTTTGTTTTAATACTGTACATAAATGTTGCTTAGTATATAATTTAGAAAAATGTGATTAAACAATAAGTTTCAATCTAAAATAATACGGACTTTTAAGTGTTCGATTCGAGTATCATAAATGTTACCAGTTTCGTGGATTTGCCCATATATTTAAATTCAAATCTAAATTCTGATGAGGGCAACAATTCTAGTCAATGTGTGATTCCTGAAACTACTTTTTCACATGATTTTAATGAGATAGAGAGTGAGTTTGAAAAGTCCATTCCTTTACGCCTACATATATTACACGTCAAGCACAATCTTCGCTACTTGCATTTGTGGCTAAGTTATAAATGCAGCTACAAATTTACCTCGCAACCATGTTCAGCTTATAGTAGATGATAGTAAAGAGTTGATTTCGGAAATTATAGCACTTTTAAAGAAAACAATTTCAAAAGCTTTTCAAGATTTAAAAACTGAAAATGAATTTTTGGGTTATTTAGATATTCTTTCCAAGGCTCCCTTGTTACCATTTGATTTAGTAAAAATTGAATATAAGCGCCTTAAGCTTTTTGCTGATTCTGGTCATTTTATTAAGCCAAAAACTTTTACTGTGGGTTATAACATGGGAACTAAAAGAAAAAATGGTCACATAGTAAAAGAAATCTTACCGATTACTGACCAATACATTGTTTTAACGAAAACACTGCATACGTTTTTAAATTTGCCTAACGTTTTTCCAAAAATAATGAAATATGTAAATGAATTAGAAAAAAAGAAGCATGTTCTCTCAAATTTCATTTAAGGTGATTATTGTCAGTAAAAAAATAGACTTTTTCCGGACAAAACAGTTTTCCCGATTATTATTTACCATGATGATTTTAAAGTAAACAATCCCTTGGGATCCCGTAAAGGTATTCAAAAAGTAGGTGGCAGGTTCTGTTTTTTACCCTGCATCTCACCAGAGTATCAAACTCTTCTCAAAAATATTTTAGTAACATTGCTTTCTCACTCTTCTGATAGAAAATAATTTAAAAATTCTATGATTTTTCGTATTCTTATTGAGGATATTAATATTCTTCAGAAGAAGGGTCTTGAACTTGACAGTGATAATGGAAAAATAAGAGTCTTTTTTTCTTATGTGGGCATTCAGGGTGATAATTTATCGGTCAACGAATTATTGGGATATGTTGTAGGATTTAACGCGAATTTCTTTTGCCGTTGGTGCAAGACGATTAAAAAAACACACAAAGTGATTGTGTAGAGAAGAAAAAGAATTTAAGGCGCGTTGAAACTTATGGAATTGATCTTCTTTTAGGACCGGAAAAATCTGGCATTTCCCGAAATTTGACGTTTGTCCCCGAACTTTCATTCGTTTTTATATTAAATGAATGAGTGGGAAAACGTACAGACGTGAGTGACCAAGAACATTAATACGAATTTTATAGTCGTGCGAATAGGACGCTTTTCTCGCCATTTTTAATGTTTCGTCGAGAATATTAAGGTAAATATAGTAAAATCTATATTTTGATAAAAAGCGAAATAAAAGTGTTGGAAGTTTTATACTTGAAAAATAAATTTATAAAATTATTGTATATTAATTAAAGATTCAGGCCTCGGATATTAAGACTTTTTCGAATAAAAAAATACATCACTTTTGCAAGTATTTTATTATAATTTTTGAAAATTAACTTTTAGACAATTTTAATTGAAAATTTTTGAAATAATTGAATTTTCAAAAACTTTAATGTATAATCTTCAAAAGTAAATTCAATAAAAATTAAAATTAATGAAAATTAAGTTGTAAAAATTATATTATTAAAATAGTTTTGAAAAAAGTAATTCACTATCATTTCGTTTTTAAAATTTAATTATATTCGATATTCAATATTTAATTTTTATATTGTATTTTTTACCTCCTTATGACTTTAGAAAACACCTCCTAAAGTATTCATAACCAATTGTAAAAAATACAAGTAAATTTTTCAAAAATTATTTAATAAATGTAAAGAGCCATTGACAAATTAAGTAAGTCTTTATGGGGATGGTGGGGTCCAGCTTTTTATTACGACCAGTAGAAACATTAGTGCTAACGTATGTAACAGTGTCTGGCATAAAAAAAGTGGAGGGGTTTCAATTTGCAAAAGAATTTTAGGTAATTTATGGGAGGCTTCTAACGATACATATAAAGTTTAACGCGTCTTTCTCAAAATAACGTTTTTTTAAATTGCGGACACTTTATCTCTGAATCTACTGAACCGATTTTAATCAATAATAACTCGTTTTGTTTGTTAGCATGTCCTGTGTGTTAATTCACCAGAAAATAGTCAATAAATTAAAAAAAAAAACATTTTTGAAGACTAGATAAATACTGAAAAACATAGTGTATTTTTAAAAAAATTATTGAAACATCTGCTATTTTTTATTTTAGTCGATTTTTCATTACTAGTAGTGGATTTCTATGCAAGACACCTTCCTTTGTAAAAAGCAGTTTGGCTTCTTTGTTTCCGATTTGTCAATCTTGAGATAAACTGTCCGCAATTGGACAATTAACATTTTGGAGTTTCGATCTGGATGCTGTCTGCAGATTATGATATTAAATAAAAACTAAAAACAAACCATTATTTTTATTCTCCAAATATGTACTAACATAGGCAAAAAAGTTTTTTTCATATTTATAATAAAAGACCTAAAAAATTTTTTTAATTTGGTCTTTTAAGAGCCTTCTAAAGTGTAGTAGTACCTTAAGAAATTATTTATGATTAAAATTCATAAAAAATTTGATTATTTTTTTATATTTTTCAAAAACTCAATTATTTTTAAAAGATTTAATCAAATTTCAATTTTACGTATTTGTTTATTACAATTTTTGAAATTATTCTACCTTAAGGAGGAATGGGACACACATTAAAAAATGTCAGAAAATTACGAAAATTTGAAAAATGTTAGACTTTGATACAACAAATACACATGCAAAATTTTAGAATTTTTTACTAAATAATTTAGAAGTTACAAAATTAATAATTTAATATTGTTTCTTATGGAGAAACTGTACCCTATTTTTTGAAAACAAAAGAAAAAATAGATATATGTAGATGTCAACTTTTCTTGTCACAGTTATGAGGCATTATTCCTGAACTGCCCCAAAAATAAAAAAAAGTTTTTAGATTTCCTTTATACTTAGGAAATATGTTACCCTAGTTTTAGAAAGGTTTTTTTGCGTACTTTTAAAATATTTTATTTATTGAATAAAAAAAAAATTTTCGCAAAAATTTTTTAAAATAAATAGTTTTTTGCAATTTTGTGCAAGCTCGGCAGCTTTTATTTTCTTTTTAATAATCTCAAATGAAAGCTTGGGATTTCCCCTAAAAGAAGATATAAGTCTGAAAATGGGCCGAAACAATTTGCCAAAGATCTAAGTGTAATAAGTAAAATTTGTCCGTCCGCTCGCGCACTCCAGCGTATTGAACAGTGGGATTTTTTTTCAACTTACTATTGAAAATTGTCTAGAAACTACAAATTTTATCGGATGTTGATGTTCTTGATCTAAAATTACTAAAAGATCCATCAAATTCGATTTTTGAATTTTTTATTTTTTTTCTTGTTACACAAAAATTTGACAAATTACAATATTCTTAGAAAAAATTATGTTTATTTTTTTAATTTTCCATTGCACATGATCGAAATCAATTTAAATTAGTCTAGTATGACCACCAGACAATTAATAAAGCATAATACAATTTATTTAAATTGTTGCAAACAATGTTAATTAAGAAATAGATTACTTCTTACCTTCTTCATAAAAAATTAGTATTTTTGCAGACAAGTTTAAATTTATGTCTAATTTAGTAAAAAATTATTTTACAGTTAAAAATTATCATTAATATTAACAATTATATAAACAATAATCAACTTCCTTTTGTATTTGTAAACATTTTCGTCATTTTTAGGGTTCCGTACACACCTACGGTGTATCGGCGGAACCCTATTGGTGAGACTCTGTTGTCCGTAGCCAAATCGTCTCCCCCCCCTAGCGGCTAAACTATTTGACCTAAAGAGCTCAAATTTGGTCCAGATATGTATTTTCACTCGTAGATTACAGGAAAAATATAGCGAATGTGATTGGACGTGATGGGCATAGCGTTGTCAAGGAAATAACAAGATTTTTGGCCAAAAATGCATAAAAAGTGACCATTCCCCCCCCCCTTAACTTCTAAACTATTCGACATGGAGAGCTGAAATTTTGCATGCTGGTGTATTTTTACTCGAATATTACAGGAAAAATATAGAAAACTTGATATGTAATGATGGCCATAGCGTTGTCAAGGAAAAACTAGAAAATTGAAAAAAAAATTTGTTTTCCCTAACTTTTACATTATTTGACCTAATGAGCTGGAAATTGGTATCCTGATGTATTATTACAGTCTGACGACAAAAAATTTATTTAAGAAACTTTTAAAAAAAAAATTTTTTTAAATTTTTTTTTAGTTTAAACACGTGGCATTAAATATTTTAAGGAAGAGTGAAATTTTAAAAGAATAAATGAAAGATTGTTTTCTGACTTTAATTTCTTAACTAAAAATAAAAAAAAATTGGACAAGTGCGAGTTGTACTCGCACTGCAATGGCGGGTTCCGTACACAAATATTAAAACAATACTTGCAACATTTATCCGTAATTGGTAGAATTAAAATAAACAATTAAAAAAATATATTAAAATCATTTGATAAAAAAAAATAACTAAAAAAAATTAAAGTATTGTATATATCTAATATTGTAAACAATAATAAGCAGAGGAACTATAATTTTGAAAATTTTGTTCCTCTGCTTATTATTGTTTACAATATTAGATATACAATACTTTAATTTTTTTTTTGTTATTTCTTCTTATCAAATGATTTTAATATATTTTTTTAATTGTTTATTTTAATTCTACCAATTACCGATAAATGTTGCAAGTATTGTTTTAATATTTGTGTACGGAACCCGCCATTGCAGTGCGAGTACAACTCGCACTTGTCCAATTTTTTTTAAACTTTAAATATTTATATCATATTGAAACATGAGTATACTGGTTAACAGAGGTACGCGACAAACTATATCAACTGATAAGATCTTGTTTTGACAACATATAGTAAAAGGATTTTATGAATGAAATTATGTAATTTAAACTTCTCTCTAAATTAATATTATATTTTATTTTTGAGAAAATTTGTCGCTTTGTAACCAAATTAGAGGAATCTGCTCCAATAATTATTCGGTAATTCAGCTTTTTATTCTTTCTAATTTATCCATTTCTAAATAAGACAATTTTTATCTTCTGTTCGTAGGATAAATATATAAAATAATAAATTAATAAATTAAAGTTAAATTATAATAATTAACACAATTTTTTAACTATTAAGCAATCTTTTCTTATGATATAGTTTTTATATATAAATAATTTTGTAAGTTCGGTTGCTATGTTCTATATAAATTGACTCAATATCAACAAAACAAAATAAATAATAAAGTTCATTCACCTCTGAATGTATTTCATTTTCACTTATTAACTTCAATAATTACAATATGTAAATTTTCCAAATTTGACAAATCTATAAACAAAAATTAAATAAAATTTAATAATAAAATTTTAAAAATCCTGCCTACAAATTATAAGGTCAAGTTTTCCCTTTTTCCTAAATTAACTATTTTCTAACCAAATAAATATTCTTCATAAATATAAATTATGCAATTATTGATTTATTTTTGATATTATAAATTATAATATCGAAAAATGCTCAATACTACTTTGATTTACTTAAAGAAATCTATTTATTTCTCTGAAAAATTGACTAAATAATTAATACAAATGTATTAATTATTTCCTATTATAAATAATAATTTTGGTGGTCTGGGATCAATATTTATTGAATCTTTCAAACTGCCACATCGATATAGCCTATTACTATATGAACAGCTCATAAGAATATTCAATAAACATACGATTTGCTTTTGTTACCCTTTTAGAAATCAAAACTGAGGTTGAAAGTTAAAAAGAATTCAACGAGCTCCTCAAATTTTAATTCCAGGGCTTGACTTTGAAGATAATTTTGTAATTAACAAGATATTAGTTGTAAAACAACAAATTCTTGTATAATTTTTACGATTTGTAGTGTATTTGTGTTAAATGTTAATAATTATAACTTTCAATAACAGGTTGCAAGTTGAAAAACAACGAACTCCTGAATATCTCCAGATTATAATATTGTATTTGTAATTGTAATAATTATAACTTATAATAACAGGTTGGAAGTTGAAAAACAACGAACTCCTGAATATTACAAGTATTAAGTGTTTTTGTATAATAAGTGTTAATGCTTACCCTTTCAGGTGTCAGAATAGAAATGAGAGAGCGAAGCCTTTGATTTCGCTGTTTATATACCCTGCAAAGGACGCTACCGAACCTTCTAGAACCTTCTAGAATTTTCTACCCGTCCTTATTTCTTTCCGGTTAATAGGAAAAATCCGCGTGACTTCCGTTTCGCGAGGCTATCGTTCTCTCTATTGACGGAAATTCATAGCGTGTCATATTCGTCGCTCCAATAATATTTAAATTCCTCGAGTAGAGACAGAACTATATTTTCTCTCTCTCTTGTCTCCAACGTGTCTAACGTATCCCGAGAACAATACCATCGTATAGCTGTCAATCACTTTTCTCTATGAATTTATTTTATTTCTTTATACTTAAATAATTCTCTAAATAATAAACTTACAATTATTTTAAATGTTGCTAACAATATCTATTAATTTTTATCTATTTATTGATATAAATTTTACCATAACTTTATTAATTCTAATATAATATAATTAAATAATTTAATTAATAAAATTAATATTATTTAAAAAAAATAAAATATACACTTTAAATAGAAAATTAACATTGTGTTAATTTTTTATAATTTATCTTTTTAATATTTATTCAAATTTCTAAACAATTTTTATACTTTTCAAATATTAAATTTTCTCTTTTCTTTCATAACCTTGGCCTTGAGTCAGCTGAGCCTACTTCATATTTAGGTGTTTATCTCAGTACATTTGTACTCAATTGACCTTATTTTGTATTTCCTATACTTTTACTTTTATTAAAACTATACTTTTCCCATCTACAAAATTCAACAATTATAAATTTATTTATAACTACTAAATTTTCAATTTTGACTATTGAAATATGTACGTACATTCTATCAAAAACTTAAAAAATTGATTAGCTTAAATAATTACATTTGTTATAAACAAATTTTTCATTTTTAAACAAAGGCCGTAGCCGGATAAGCATTGTTTTGCGGCCCCCGCTAAAATTTTCACGATATTTTCAGGATGAATTAGTCTCTATATGAAACTTTTTTTCCCTAAGTATCAACTCGAAAAAATTATTTTTGGAAAACTTGTGGCACTTTTTTGAAAAAATTAAAAATTAAATTATTTCTGAATTGACTAAACCGTTAAAGCTCTCCAAGAAATATGTTAAAAAGGAAGCAAAAGTGCATCTAAAAAAAATTTGGTAGTAAATTTTTTGCAGTGGAAGGGGTAAAAAAAAATTTTTTTTTTATTAATTTACTTGGCACAATCACCATATATTTTTTTGACATTCTCTTACATCCCAAGAGATTACATCAGTCCCTATTAATTATTACCTCGGGTTTCTTAAAACCAACAAAATAGAACCGAGGTCCTATTCCATTATTCCGTGCACAGAAAAAAAAAAAAAAAAAAAAGTTGCCTCAGTAATTGCGCTCGGCGCTATGTACGATGCCCCACTGTTCCTCGCTTTAGCTTACCAGTGGATTTTGGACATTTCAATTTGGTTATTTATCTTTACTTTAGATTGCATTTCGGTACATACATCATTGGCTATAGAGTTTTGTTTAAAATAGAATTTATTCTTTGATTATATATTATATATCATTCTCTATGGCTTCCAGAGCCTCTTTGGTTTTCAAAACGTTTGTCGCGTAAGTTTCAAGAGCAGTAAAGTTCGTTTTGTTTCTGAGTAGGTCTTGTTCGTCAATGTGTGTTTTGTTAATAGTTGTCTTTAGTATTTGTCTTATTGTCTCGTATTTAGGGCAGTATTTCAGTACATGTTGGGGTGAGTCTCGTTCACCACATGAGCATATATCTTCTTCTTCTGGTATAATGTGAAAGCGACTTTTGGCTGTTTTAAAATTGCCATGTCCAGTAAGGAATTGTGTTGTCCAGCGGTTGGGCTGGAGCCAAGTATACTTCAGTCTGGTTCTGATATTAGGAATATATTTATATGTTTCTCTGCCTTTATCTGTGTCATTCCAACTTTCCTGCCAGTGATCCAACAAGGAAAGCTGGATCTGTTTTCTGTAAGTGTTTTGTGTTAGCTTGATTTCGTTTTCAGTATCTGTATGATTGAATTCGTATGTAGTGTCAAGTAGTGTGAAGTTTCTAGTTCTGCGTATGTTATAATGTGCGGAGCGCCTCTCACATTCAAGATTGATTGGAATGTTTCCTGTCAAAACCGTCATGGAGTGCGCAGAGGAGTTTCTGTAGGCGCCTGTAACCTTAATCAAGGCGTGTCTTTGAGACCATTCAAGTGTTCTTTTTGCAGTGGCGCAAATTCTATCATACCACCCAGCAGCAGCATAGGTGATGATAGGAACATATAGTCCTTTGTAGATTGCATTTAAGGACTTATATCTTAGTCCCCATTCGTCTCTGGCTTGTCTAGATAGGTTGTTAAATAGTTTCCTTGTTCTCTGGTCTATATCTTCAACATGTTTTGTTACTGGTATTCCAAAAATACCGGCTGAGCTAAATGTTATGCCCAAGTATTTGAATTTTTCAACTCTTCGAATTCTTCTATTGTTTATTTTAATAATTGGAGGAGCTTTCTTATTGAGAAAACCCTTAGCCATTAATTGGACACACTTGCTAGGAGCAAGGGCCAGTTTGTTAATTTTGCACCAATTCGATATTGAGTCTATTGCAATTTGCCCTTTTGTTTCTAATTCTTTTTTAGAGTTGCCTTCAATCAGTACTACCTCATCGTCAGCATATGCGACGGCTTGGCAGTCCAAATGTTCCAGCGCTCTTAAGTTAGGGTCAAAGTATTCCATGCACAGAATATTCAGGCAAATGATAGCCTGCTTTAAGCACTCTAATTTGTTCAAAGTAAACGTACCGGCCCACCTCGACACTCGATAAAGAGCACCGCGATGGGATATTAGTTGGACCGCCCCCGAAGGAGCTAAGCCCACCGGTAGGACGTCTCACGAGCATGTCAGTTAAACACCGCGAGCGGCGAACCGACAGCGTGCGACACAGATTCAACTACGAGCTTTTTAACCGCAACAACTTTAATATACGCTATTGGAGCTGAAATTACCGTGGCTGCTGGCACCAGACTTGCCCTCCAATTGATCCTCGTAAAAGGATTTAAAGTGTACTCATTCCGATTACGGGGCCTCGGATGAGTCCCGTATCGTTATTTTTCGTCACTACCTCCCCGTGCCGGGAGTGGGTAATTT
Source organism: Leptopilina heterotoma (assembly GCF_015476425.1). Classification (NCBI taxonomy): domain Eukaryota; kingdom Metazoa; phylum Arthropoda; class Insecta; order Hymenoptera; family Figitidae; genus Leptopilina; species Leptopilina heterotoma. Next base: position 69,266 of record NW_025111123.1, on the reverse strand, counting down.
GCGCGCCTGCTGCCTTCCTTGGATGTGGTAGCCGTTTCTCAGGCTCCCTCTCCGGAATCGAACCCTGATTCCCCGTTACCCGTTACAACCATGGTAGGCGCAGAACCTACCATCGACAGTTGATAAGGCAGACATTTGAAAGATGCGTCGCCGGTGCGAGACCGTGCGATCAGCACAAAGTTATTCAGAGTCACCAAAGTAAACGGTGGACGAGCAAAGCTTGCCACCGATTGGTTTTGATCTAATAAAAGCGTTCCTTCCATCTCTGGTCGGAACTCTGGTTTGCATGTATTAGCTCTAGAATTACCACAGTTATCCAAGTAAATGTGGGTACGATCTAAGGAACCATAACTGATTTAATGAGCCATTCGCGGTTTCACCTTAATATGGCATGCACTTAGACATGCATGGCTTAATCTTTGAGACAAGCATATGACTACTGGCAGGATCAACCAGGGATAGTTAAGAACTTGATAGTTAAAATTAAAAAAAACTTATTTTTGGCCCTTAAAATGTATAGTATCTCATGTAAATGAGGGGCCAACTTCGTGGGAGTAAAATATGCTAGAGGAGATGCAGAAGTACATCTAAAAAGATAGGTGGTAAATTTTGTGCAGACGACGGGGTAACGAAAAAAATATTTTTACTATTTATATTTTTAAAAATGTTTATTGACTTGGCCCAATCTTCATATTTCTTACCTTAAATTTTTTCCATACAAGAAATAAGCATATTCTTTTGTTAGAGTAATCTGAAGGATGCTTGAGAGTTAAAATTTAAGAAAATTAAATTTCGACTCTTAAAATTTTATGGTATCATATAATTAATTACAAATTAACCTCTTGTGCATCAATTGGACGTATTAGTCAAGAAGTGACTAAATAATCAATAAGTTAATAATATAGAAGATCTTTTAATGATTTTTATTATATAAAAACACCGAGTTTCGTCACAATCATAAAGCAACTATTAGAAAGAAGTCTAGCTCGGCAGACCTATCTGATATATATTCAGTAGTAGAGCATTTGCCATTTAATAATACTAAGTCTGTTACGCACGTTAAGAATTTATTAAATATAAATATAATGTTAAATGAAATGTAACTATAAGTGTTTAATATAATGCACTAAAAATTTGATCATAAATACATATCATCAAAATAAAAGTTGAATATCAGTTTAAAAAATTTTTTGAACATGATGTCTTCATGTAACAAAATGAATCCTGTATGTGCTGTTTGCAGCAGGTTTATCAAAAAAGTATCTGGTACAAAAAAAGTAGTAGTAAATCAAGATGAAGCAGATAATTTTTCTTTGGTTTTTGATAAGAAAATTGATGTTCAAGATATACTGTGTAGTGCTTGTCGTATTAAATCTTATAAGAAAAGAAAATTAAATGATTTAAACAATGATTCTGACTTTGATAGTGAAAATAACATTTCAAAAGAATCTTTTCATGAAAGTGATGATTCTTCATTATCATCAGACCAGGACGATTCGAATTTCGAATTACAATTTCCGTCTGAAAGAAATGAATCTATTCAAGAATACGCAACTATGCCATTTTTAAGAAATGTTTCAACACATAAATATTGCTTTATATGTAATTGGGCAAAAAATTTAGTAGTAGTTCCACGACAAGCAAGAATTCAATCCTTTGTCAAACGTCGAATTTATATTCCAGAAAATAATCGATGTTGCTCAAAACATCTGATTAAAGAACGTTTTTTCGAAGAAGATTTAAATCGTTTGAGGGTTCATTCTAATTCTTCTGAAATAAAAATATCAGAATTATCAGAATTTGTCGAATGCTTAGGTATCAGATGTGATACTACAATTTTTGACATAATAGGTGACTTTTCTTTATCAGAAGAAAAGTTATTTCTATTTACTGGCTTGACGTGGGAAAATATTATCGAATTACGTGAAATGATGACATCGATGAGAGATACTGAAACTCGTAAGGTAATACAGGCCATTGTAACATTCTTATTAAAATTACGAACGGGAAATTCAAATAAACTGGTTGTTGCATTACTTCAGATTGATCAAGAGCAGTTGGTATCAGAATATTCTGGAGCGATAATGAAGTCTTTTGAAAAAGATGTACTTCCAACACGATTTGGTATAAAGGCTCTGTCAAGAAACGACCTTATTGCATATCATACTAGTGATATGGCAAAAACGCTTTACGACTGCACTGACAAGCTAATGATAACTTGTGATGAAACTTATGCCCGTCACCAGAAAAGTAAAAATAATGAGTATCAAAGAAAGTCATACTCTGTCCAAAAAAAAGTTTCTCTCTGTAAACCGTTCACGGTTTGTACAACAACGGAAAGAGTCCTCGATATGCTTGGTCCTTATCATGCCACTGAGAATGATGCCTCAATCAATAATGGAACACGTGATGGGTGATCCTGATGGGCTCAGTTCATTAATGGAGCAAGGAGATATTTTCTTTGTCGATCGTGGATTTCGAGATGTGAAAAATTTCCTGGAATCTGAGGGTTACAATATTTTAATGCCAGCTTTAAAAGGGAAAAGAAAGCAATTAATGGATAGAGAAGCAAATGAATCCCGATTTGTGACAAAGTTTCGTTGGTCTGTGGAAGCCATTCATGAAATAATAAAGCAAAATGACGATGGAACAATCAATTTGCAATTTGTTAAAGATCAAACCAACATTCTGAAAATTTTAATTAAGTCTCGACACATTTCAAGGAAAGTTTACAGGTGTTTTGTAGAGTATGTACCAAATGGAATAGGTGTTTCAGGTATCAGACGATATGCTTGTGAATGCGCAAATGGTCGAAGGACTGTAGGCTGTTGTTCACATGTAGCTACAGTTATTTATTAGGGGAGGGTAAGGTATGGTGGCGCACTTGTCAAATCTGGCATGTAACGTCACATCTGAAGCGCCTTATCACTATGGTCGATGTCTTTTATCGTGATGACATTTTATATGCAGTAGTATTAATGATCAAACGCGTGCTTTGTACTTTAAGTGATTTTGAATAAAAAAGGTAGTGAAAAAAAGAAAAAAAGTTTTTTTGGATATGTGTGTTAACAGTGCCAGAGTGAAGATTTTTTGAAAATTGAGTCTGGTAAATGTATGGAACGTATTGTTTAGACCTTGGACAACAGTTTTTTGTATTTTACATTTTTCTCAATTCGCGCTGTATGAAAGTAACACTTGTTATTTTGATGTTAAATCACTTTTTACAAACGTTCCTAAAGAATTAGTTTTGAATTGCACAAAATTAAAATGGAGAGAAATCAGGCAGCACACAGATATTCCCGACAATATATTTTTAGACATTTTAGAATTTTGTATTGATAGTGCGTATTGTTTATTCAATGGTAAATTTTATAAACAGATTTTTGGTACTCCGATGGGTTCTCCATTATCTGGCACCATAGCTGACTTAGTGATGGAGAAACTTGAATCGGATGTTCTTAAGAAATTGGATTTTGAATTTATTTTTTATATTAGGTATGTGGATGATGTTATTACATGTATCCACAAGGATAACGTTAATTGTCTTCTTGATGCCTTCAATGGCTATAATAATAATATACAGTTTACCATTGAAATTGAAAATAATGGTCGCATTAGTTTTTTGGACACCCTTCTAATAAGAGAGAGCAACTCTATCATGACTGATTGGTATCACAAAGATACTTTTTCTGGTAGATATTTAAACTACAATTCTAATGTTTCTGTTAAAAATAAAATTTCCATTTTTTATGGCTTGGTGGACAGAGCCATTAAATTATCTGATAAGAAATTTTTTAATGATAATTTGAAATTTGTTCACGATATCCTAATTGAAAATAATTACCCTGTAACCTTTTTAAATAAATATATTAATTTACGTTACCAATTTTTATTAAATAACAATGCTAATAATAATAATATCAAAGAACTTTTTTCTTCCTCTAATTTAGTCTAATTTATTTTTAGCCTTACATAAATGAGCTGCAATATTTTTTTAAAAATTTATTTAATGAGTACAATGTTGGTGTCGTTTTCTCTTATGATAAGGATCCGTTTAAAATTTTTTCAAAAAATAAAGACCCTACTTCTTTTGATTTAAAATCGCATTTGGTTTATTGTGTACCTTGCCAATGTGGAGCTTGCTACATTGGTGAGACTGGTAGATATATTAAAGACAGACTAAGTGAACATAAGAGGGATTGTAGAAATGATAGTAGAAAAACAGCTTTGGTCACTCATGCACATGAGAATGACCATCTATTTAATTTCGAAGCAACAAACATCATATGTAACGAACGAAATTACAGACGAAGGAAATTTAGAGAGATGTTTCACATTCTCAAGTCCGAAAACTCTGTTAATAATCAGACTGATTTAAATAATTTGAATCAGTTTTATCATTCGTTAATTCTCAGTACTAATTAACTAATATATTTATTTTGTATTAAAAATTTTCTTAGATTACTGCTTATTTGAAATTTGAATTTACCTACTGTATGGGTTTCTTCCTTACCATATATAGAGGTACTTTTCAGTTTCACTTACTATCACTGTAATTCACCAATATATTTGAACAAGTTGAACAAGAGGGATCAAGCATGCGAACACATGTTTTTTCTTTCCTCTTCTTTTTCCGTTTGTAAATTTTTTTTTTTTATTATTAACAACATGTTTTATTTTAAATTTGTCCTTGTTGACAAATTAAGATGTGTTTTTTTGAATTATATTTTTAGTAAATTTCCGGGAAGAAACCTTCTTGGTAAGTTATAGGTTATGTTATAGGTTATGTTCTTCTAGATATTTTTTAATATATTTCTTTCATTAATAATTGTATGTAATTTCAGTTTAAAATTATCTGAGGATGCCTGTCGTCGACGGGCGAAAGCTAATAAATAATTATAAAATTATATGAATGGATTTTTTCAAAAAAACAAAATAACTTCTCTTATTCTAGTTGCGTTAAAACAGCCACCAGCTACTTCACATGTCCAAAATTGTAACCATAACTGAAGTGAAACTTTTTTTTCTTTAATGTAAAATCATCAGTTTTCTCTACTTTTGTTATTTTTCATCATTTCTAGTAGTTTTAAAAAATAATTTTAACATCTACATAATATTTTAGTTAAATACACCAAATGCGCCACCATACCTTACAACTTTCAAAAATAAAAAAATCAGTTTTTTGCGCCAAGAGCTGTAAAATTTCACTGAATTTAAATTTTAACAGCCGCTTCTGACAGAAATATGCTTAATAGATGTCATCAACTGCCTGCTTTTGAAATTTTGAAAAATATTGTTTTTTGAGAGAGAGAGACGCAAAAAAGAAAGTGTCCGCCACCATACCTTACACTCCCCTACCTTTCTCATGCAAGGTATTTGTCAAAAATCTTAAGACCTGCTGAAATTCTCAGCAAATTGTTCGTAAAAGAAAATTTTAACACAGTTATAGAAGAAGACAGCGACGAAGATTAAATCTTTTACGAATGTAGTCTATATTGAACTTTGTCGATTTACAAAGAATATTTATTAAAATTTTTTTTAAATGTATAAGAATAAAAATGTTATTTTTATATAGTGTAAATATAAAAATAAATATACGTAAATATACGTTCGTGTTTATAAAATTAAAAAATATATAAAAATTAAAAAACTAAAAAAAAATTAAAAAATTAAAAAAATTAAAAAGAGAAGTACAAATCTGACTGATAACTTCCACGTAGTGTACTTTGGACAGAATTGTATGGAAAAAGTGAACTTCTTTGATAAACAAAAATTAGAAGTTTAAATTTTCCACTAACTGACAAATATCAGCAGTAAAAAATTTTTTATAACAAATACCAAGCCCATAAACATTTTTAAAAATATTAATAGTAAAAATATTTTTTTCGTTACCCCGTCGTCTGCACAAAATTTACCACCTCCCACGAAGTTGGCCCCTCATTTACATGAGATACTATACATTTTAAGGGCCAAAAATAAGTTTTTTTTAAATTTTAACTATCAAGTACCCTTAAGATCAAGCTGGAAAAAATATATGTTACTCTTGGGATGTAAGAGAATGTAAAGAAAATATATGGTGATTGTGCCAAGTAAATTAATAAAAAAAAAAAAAAATTTTTTACCCCTTCCACTTTCCCTTTCCCTTTCTTAGAGAGCTTTAACGGTTTAGTCAATTCAGAGAAAATTTAATTTTTAATTTTTTCAAAAAAGTGCCACAAGTTTTCCAAAAATAATTTTTTCGAGTTGATACTTGGGGAAAAAAAGTTTCATATAGAGACTAATTCATCTTGAAAATATCGTGGAGATTTTAGCGGGGGCCGCAAAACAATGCTTATCCGGCTACGGCCTTAGTAGCTTCCTTCATCAAACGAAATTTTTTTCTTTTTTTTATATTTACTATCATAAAAAAGAACTCCTTAATGAAATGGGAATACATTAAATTATTCATTTAATTTTAATAAACATTATAAGTTAACAAATATTTAACTTTGTTCTTTTTTCACAGAAAAAAAATTTATTTATATGCATTTAAATGTAAACTGTTTTAACTGAATAATGGTTTACTTCATTAAAAATATAAATATTTATATATAAATTAATAAATTAATAAATATATAATAAATAATATATAATAATAATATAATAAAATATATAATAATATATAATATAATAAATAATATATAATAAATTAATAAATATAAATATTTATTTGTTACCTGTAAATTGGTGTAGTAACTTTTACTATTAGGGTAACATATTTCCAAAGTATAAAGAAAATCCAAGAACTTTTTTTTATTTTTGAAGCAGTTCAGGAATAATGGCTCTTATATGTGAAAGATAAATATCTCAAGTTTAATAAATTATCATGTTTTAGTTACCTTACAGATAATTTATAGTCAAAAATGTAATAATAATATAAACAAAAAACAAGATTTTTAGAATTTCTCAGCCTAGGCTTGGCAACGTTGTAAACAGTTGTAAAGTTAAGGCGAGTGCAAAATGTGCGCTAAATTCGAATTTCGACTGACAACTGATCGAAGAATTTTCGTTGACTATTCTGTCAGATACAAGAAAAATAGTAGATTTTGCATGCTTTTCGTCATTTTTTAATTTCTCAAAAACTAATTAACTTTTATTAGCGCTTTCGGTCTTGTATTAGAATCTACTTAATGTAGAATCTAAATTATTAACTGGTATTCTGAAATAAATTTTTCCAAAGAAATTTGAAACCGTAAAAGTAGGATTAAAAAAATTCAAAAAATTATCATAAATATTAAAGTGTCAATAAGGTCAATGTAAAATATGTTCATTTAATAGATATATTAAAATTCAAAAAAGCTTTTTAATTACTTAATTATTTAATTAAAAAAAAAATTTTTTTTGAAAAAGTGTCAATCTGTTTTTCAAAATTTTTTTAGCCGACTTTCACAGTTTCAAATTTTTTTGGAAAAATTTATATCACAATACCATTAATTAATTTAGATTTTACATTGAATAGAGATTGAAACAAGACCAAGAACGCTAAAAAAAGTTAATTAGTTTTCGAGAAATTAAAAAATTACGAAAAGCATGTGTTATGGTCTAATTTATAAAATAGACAAAGTTTATTTTATATCACTTCTGAGAGTGACAATTTATTAATAAAATTAATAATACACTTCAAAGGTAGAAATGAGACTGAGTTGCAAAAATGTTTGCAGCTCATGTCGAATATGAAACAATACAGGTGGGGATATATATTTTTGCTGACTATAACATCCCTCTCGCTAGATAGGATTTAGTCCCTAAAACCTAAATTTTACATTTTTATTTAAATAAGGTTTAATATGTACTTCTGAGTTTCTATGTGGTTGTCTTTTGTAGGATATAACGACGTCAACCCTATTCCTACATTACTGGCGTCTGTTGTCAAAACAAATCTTTTACTAAAATCTGGATATTTTAATACTGGTGATTTACACAGCAAATCTTTTAATAATTTAAAGCTTTTACTACAGTCTTTTGTCCAATCGAAATTAGTTTCTTTCGCTGTTAATCTTGATAGTGGTTTAGCTATATGTGCAAAGTTTTTAATAAACTTTCTGTTATATCCAACTAGTCCTGAAAATTTTGTTTTTGAGCGTTTTATCGTTTGTGACGTCGTAATCAGTTTTCTCTATATGTATTCCTTCAATTTTGTTTGGCACTTCCAAAGGTTGATTAGAATAATTATAAACAGGTGCCTTCATAATTCCGTTTTGTATTTTATAAAGTCCGGTGGGAATATTTGGATGATCTTCTACTAAAATATCACTATCTTCTTTATTCGTTATGATGTTGCAAATCCGCATTTTATTTTGCTCTACAAAATATCCATCTTCATGTAAAGGTGTCTTCCACTTTTCTATTATAAGGAATTTTGGGGTGATAGCATATTTTTCATATTTTTGTAGAAATGGTAATCCAATTATTCCATCCTCGGGTAAAGGGAAATTTTCATCGACAATATGAAACAGTTGTTGTTTGCCGAAATAATTTAAATTAACAGCATATTCTGATTGGTACTTATCTTTACCCATACAAAAATTCTTTTTTACTTTAAAAGTCGTGTAATTGTTTCTGGGTATTTTATTTTTTTTATTATGTTAACTGATGCTCCTGAGTCTATAAATAATCTGTATTCTTTTCCATTTTCAGCTCTTCCGTATACGGATTGTAATTGTCCACTCAAGGTTGATATTTGATATTCTTGTCGTATTGCTCGTGGTGTTGCATTTCTTTCTCGGTCATTACCTGAAAGTCTGAAAATTCTTGGTCTTCGCGTGTCACTCTGATAACTTCCGGTGGTCTCTTCGGCAACCTGCCATCGCGAAAATTTTCTGATGTAGTACATTCTTTTGTCATATGTCCCGTCTTTCCACATTTGTAACATGATACCTGCTTTATCTGTGTTGGAACGTGCACTGCAGGTGCATTAATTTTATTTGACAAATTCTGATAATCACTTTCTTGAAACCATAATTCTAATTCCAATGCTTGCATTTCAGCTTCATTTAAATTTAGCGGTCGTTGAGCTTTTATCTGTAATCCTATGTCTCGACGAATGTTCATCATGTATCTTTTGAAAATTTCACTTTCTTCATTTTCTATTGCAACTTGTCGTTTAATTGTGTTTGTGTATTCTGATTGAATTGCGTATTTTAATAAATGACAAATTTTCCTATATTTATTGTTGAAACTTTGAATATCTTCGGTAAGGTTTTGTTTGCAATTTAATAATTTTGATCGAAGCATTGACACTGAACCGATTTGCGTTAAATTTGCACGTAAAGCATTAAAAAGTTTTGCATAGCTGTCTAAATCTAAGTATCGTATGGCTCTTTCTGCGTTTCCAGTAATTTTTTCAGAAATTATAAAATCTAATAATAGGTCTGGTTGGTAACATTGTCGTTTGCTCTTTTAACGTTTTTTATAAAATCTTCAACTCCACAATCATCTTGTCCCGTTAATGTTTTAATAGTTCTAATTATATCTTTAGCGGCAATTTTTCCTAAATTTTGAATTTGTATTATTTTTTGATTATTTATTCTATTTGCTTGTTGTTGAACATCGGATTGCGATTCGTTATAACTGAAATGACTTTCGTTATGGGATGCATTTTCTGATTCGTTATCTGTTTTTTCCATAGGATTTAACCCTAATTTTTTGCCTAATGTTATTATCTCATCTTTCCTGTTATTATTTTCATGAACTAAACTCGTAACTCCTACATTTAATCTTGAAAGTTTATCCACAATTGATGAAAGAATCTGCTCCGTATTTGGCGTTGTTGATGTTCCAGGTGGATTAAGGGTGGTTTTTGATTCGTTCTCCATATTTAAACTTTCGTCAGTCGAGTCAGAGTCTGTGTCAGATATAGAGTTTGTGTGTTTTAAATCCCTATAGGTGTGATATGTTAGACTACTAAATATTATTTTGTGTCGGGTGTAAATGAATGTTTCGCGTAACAATAATTATATGTGTGTTTAATTCTCTTCACTTGTTCAAGTGGCTACATACTTACAACAAGGTTAATGAGAGAAATAGTTTTATTTTATTGAGGAAACTAAGACTTACTAACACGCGTAGTCTAGTTACCATTTAATAAATCAAACCCCACATAACCTTGGAGTGCGGAATCCAAGGTATCTGTAGGCAGATTTCCCAAAAGTCCCTAAGCAAAAAAAAAAAAAATAAATCAAACATATAAATCAAATAGGATTCATTCGTTGAATAAGTCTTACGTATTTCTGCTTCTTCTGGACCCTGGTGATGTATAAAGAGTGGCCGTAGACACTGCTGCAAAACACCTCCAAGTAAGTGGCTGACGTATCTGCCTAGTTCTCCAGTTGGATGAAATTCCTCCAGAAGTCGTCTTCTTCTGAGACTTATTGTCTAAATCGACAATCTCAAGCACCTCAATTAATATGACGTATTAAATTTCTCGAAGGTATCCGTAGAGTACCCACGGAGCCTTTTCTCCTTAGGTTGAACAATTATATTTTCCGTAGAAAATCAGGTTCACACTCGAAGATAGCACAGTTTGACGAATTACTTCTACGTCGTTTGTTGCTATCCTGGCAGGATCGCCAAAATGTTATGGTCTAATTTATAAAATAGATAAAGTTTATTTTATATCACTTCTGAGAGTGACAATTTATTAATGAAATTAATAATACACTTCAAAGGTACAAATGAGACTGAGTTGCAAAAACGTTTGCAGCTCATGTCGAATATGAAACAATACAGGTGGGGATATATATTTTTGCTGAATATAACACATGCAAAATCCAGTATTTTTTCTGTATTTGACAGAATAGGCAACGAAAATTCTTCGATCAGGTGTCAGTCTTTTCATAATTTCATTAGCTTTCAGGAAAAAAATACGAAAAATGTTTGTCATTCTTATTTTCTACGTTTTAAGCATTTTTTCACTCATTAAAAAAGGGGCGTCCTGATACTCACGGACGGTAGTGTACATGAACTTCAAACGCTTTTAAATAATAAATGTTCTTTGCTTTTGAGAGCTGGAGAATATTTATTTCATTCTGTTTATCATTTTCTATGTTAGGCTTTACCCTTTTTAAGCTGTAGTCTGTACGGTACCTTTTATGTCTTTAATGTTATATAACAAAAAACCGGCCATTATTTTGAGTTTTGGCATTTACATTTTTTAATCAGAAGGTCCTAAACTACAAAATTGCAAAGTTTAACAAAATTTCACCGGGATCTTTTTTTCCATGTCTTTGATGCGGGGTCCTTTTGCATTACTAATTTTTATTCTATAAAAAACCTGCAAAATAATTCTAAGAATTTTAAAAAGCATTTATTATTGTGGAAGTTATGCAAAATATTCAGAAAAAATTTCAGTTTTCAGAAATTTTGAGTTTAAAAATTCTTTTTAATAATACAGAAAATGTTTTTTCGCACAATTGTGACCAGTAGTGTATTTTAACAATTTTTTATTTAATTTAATTTAATTAAAAGAATTTTTATTTCATATAATGGTATTGGAAGGTCTGCTAAATTTCTAGGTTATGTGAGACTTCCGATTATCAACATTGCCAGACAGAATACGAAACTGGCTTGTTAAATGACGTGAAATAGGTAAACATACATTTTAAAAGATTGTTTAAATTCATCCAGAAACGCGGTTGTAAAATATGAAATTGGAAAGTAATGTAATGCTAAGAAGATGACAGTTGTGCTCGCTGGACTATTGTGCTTGATGCATGCTTCTGTCCTCTTCTGGCGACTGGCAGTAAATAAGCGCTCTTCTACATGCATTTAAACAATCTTTTTAAATCTTTTCGATAATTGTAATTTAGAATATGCTTACCCGTTGTACGTTAGCATATTTTGCAAAAAGTGTGTTCAGAGAAAAATGTTTGTTTAATATTTGTAAATATTTTTAATGTATTTGTTAATAACTGCAGAAAATAATAAGTCTAAAAAAGAAATTTCTAATGAAATCTGTTTACTTAAGAAAATTTTTAAAACAAGGTTTGATTTCTAAAAAAAGTTTTTCTAAAAAGTTATCATTTCTAATGTTCATTTTCTTAAAATTTGTAAAATTCTATAATTTTGATCAAAGTTAGGAAATTTAAAAAGAATTAAGATTAATTAAGAAATAGAAACTATTTTGCATATTTTCTGTTTCTCAATCACAATTCTTTTTAAAAAATTATAAGATTCTTTTTGAAACAAAAAATAATTTGCATCATTTTTATACCAAAATTTTAAAAATTAATATATTTATAAAATATTGTTTTAGAAAATTTTAAATGTCTTTAGGAAAAAAATTCCTATAATTTCTATTTGCTAATTACGATTTGTAACTAGATTATTTTTGAATTGTGTTAAAAAATCTGCATAATTCCTATTTTTTATTATAATTTTTTAACGAAATCTCAAGTATTTTTTTTCAAGAACTAAACAATCTTCGTAAATTTTATTTTCTAATCATATACCTATTAATCGCCGTTACAAAAATTGAATATTAGTCAAAGAAATTTTTAGAAAATGACCTTTATTAGAAGAAAGAAAATTAAAAAATCACCTTCATTAGAAAAAAGTTTTTTAGAAATTCACCTTTATTAGAAAAAAAAATGTTTAGAAAATAAAAAATTAGAAAATACACGTTTTAGAAAAACTGTACCCCAACCAAAAAATTTATTTACTTTTAAAAATAAATATTTATTCAAATTTGACACGATCCCCATTTAATAAATTTTGACTCCAATGTTTAACATTAAAATTATTGATTGACTGAATTTTTTATTTACTTAAAAATGTTTGAGGTATAAGTAAGAAGATGTTTCCTATTTCATTTTGACTTACAAACATGATTTAATAATATTTGACAATTTAAAAATATATTAAAAGAAATACAGTATATAATATACATATTTTTACTAATTTTTTGAAAATGTAAAAAGTCTCTTATTTAATACACTTTTTCTAATTCTAATATCTTTGACTATTTTTTAAGTAAATTTGAATAAACAACTTTTTTTAAGAGAACAATTTACTAACAGTCTTCAACTCTCTTCAAAATATAAATAAATTTTTATCCCACATGCACAAAAATGGCGCTTTCTGATAGCAGATGACAGGGAGGAAAGTCATTCATTTCTTCGACTGTATGAAAATGGCGGCCGTGTTCTCCCAAGGGCAAGAAAATTAGCTGTTTACATGCATTTTTCTTGCCCATGGGAGAAAACGGTCGCCATTTTCATACAAGTCAAACAAGTGAATGACTTTTACTCCCTGTCGTCTGCTATCTGAAATCGACACTTTTATGCATTAGGAATAAAAAATATCGTAAGTAACACGAGAATAAAGGCAGCCAATTTCTTTACGATGATTTTTGTGACACGAGTGGAGGTCTCGGGGCGCCCTCGACCTCCACTCGTGTCACAAAAATCACCGTAAAGAAATGGCTGCCTTTATCCTCTTTTTGCTTAATATACTATTTTTCAAGACTTTTTTTTTGCAGTGTTTGTTTTCTTTCTTCTTTAGTAAACGACTCATTTATTAAACGACATAATCCAGGTTTTCCGTTTTTGAGATATTCATTTTTCAACATACCTAGACTTATGTTGTTGTTGGCCAACTTGTTTCTTACGGAAAGACTAACATGGTTTTGCATTGGTTTAGAAGTTAGCAAATTCTGCTGAAAATCTTTCAGTTGTAACCAATTTTGTGTTTGCACCCCGATTGGAACCATATACTCTAAAATACTCGCATTTGCTACTTCTAAGCTTTTTAGAATTTTGTACAACATTTCGCAATCGTACATAGCATTATGCGCTCCAACGCATTCTACATTTAAATCTTTGGCAAGTTCTGAAAGAGAACATTTTTTTCTATTCGTCTTTTGACGAATTATTGTCAATGTGTCAGCAAATCCTTCAACTAAAACCCTAAAATCATCTTTGAATTCATGCATGTTTATTGCATTGAGCAATCGTGGACCATCAAACTTTAAATTATGGGGTTGGGACAAGTCACACTCAGAAAGTCTCCCCCGGACAAGTCCTCCCAGGACAAGTCTCCACAGAGACATAACTCCCCATGGGACAAGTCTTCCCATGGACAGCTCCTCCCAGAGGACAAGTCTTCCCAGGGACATCTCTCCCCAAATGTAAATATTAAAAGTAAATAATGCCATGGGTGGACAAGTCTCCCCGGGACATCTCTCCCCAGTAAAAAATTGTTTATTAAAACAGTGACAAATTCAGGACAAGTCTCCCCGGGACATCTCTCCCCAGTAAAAAATTGTTTATTAAAACAGTGACAAATTCAGGACAAGTCTCCCCGGGACATCTCTCCCCAGTAAAAATTGTTTATTATAACGGTGGCATGTTCAGGACAAGTCTCCCCAGGACAAGTCTCCCCGGGACATCTCTCCCCAGTTAAAAAATGTTTATTAAAACAGTGGCAAATTCAGGACAAGTCTCCCCGGGACATCTCTCCCCAGTAAAAATTATTTATTAAATCGGTGGCACATTCAGGACAAGTCTCCCCAGGACAAGTCTCCCCGGGACATCTCTCCCCAGTTAAAAAATGTTTATTAAAACTGGCAAATTCAGGACAAGTCTCCCCAGGACAAGTCTCCCCGGGACATCTCTCCCCAGTAAAAATTATTTATTAAAACAGTGTCAAATTCAGGACAAGTCTCCCCAGGACAAGTCTCCCCGGGACATCTCTCCCCAGTAAAAATTGTTTATTATAACGGTGGCATGTTCAGGACAAGTCTCCCCAGGACAAGTCTCCCCGGGACATCTTTCCCCAGTTAAAAAATGTTTATTAAAACAGTGGCAAATTCAGGACAAGTCTCCCCAGGACAAGTCTCCCCGGGACATCTCTCCCCAGTAAAAATTATTTATTAAATCGGTGGCACATTCAGGACAAGTCTCCCCGGGACATCTCTCCCCAGTAAAAATTGTTTATTAAAACGGTGGCACATACAGGACAAGTCTCCCCAGGACAAGTCTCCCCAGTAAAAATTGTTTATTAAAACGGTGGCACATTCAGGACAAGTCTCCCCAGGACAAGTCTCCCCGGGACATCTCTCCCCAGTAAAAATTATATATTAAATCGGTGGCACATTCAGGACAAGTCTCCCGAGGACAAGTCTCCCCGGGACATCTCTCCCCAGTGAAAATTGTTTATTAAAACGGTGGCACATTCAGGACAAGTCTCCCCAGGACAAGTCTCCCCGGGACATCTCTCCCCAGTAAAAATTGTTTATTAAAACAGTGGCAAATTCAGGACAAGTCTCCCTAGGACAAGTCTCCCCGGGACATCTCTCCCCAGTAAAAATTGTTTATTATAACGGTGGCATGTTCAGGACAAGTCTCCCCGGGACATCTCTCCCCAGTTAAAAAATGTTTATTAAAACAGTGGCAAATTCAGGACAAGTCTCCCCAGGACAAGTCTCCCCGGGACATCTCTCCCCAGTTAAAATTATTTATAAAAACGGTGGCACATTCAGGACAAATCTCCCCAGGACAAGTCTCCCCGGGACATCTCTCCCCAGTAAAAATTGTTTATTAAAACGGTGGCATGTTCAGGACAAGTCTCCCCAGGACAAGTCTCCCTGGGACATCTCTCCCCAGTGAAAATTATTTATTAAAACATTGGCACATTCAGGACAAGTCTTTCCAGGACAAGTCTTCCCGGGACATCTCTCCCCAGTAAAAATTGTTTATTATAACGGTGGCATGTTCAGGACAAGTCTTCCCAGGACAAGCCTCCCCGGGACATCTCTCCCCAGTAAAAATTATTTCTTAAAACGGTGGCACATTCAGGACAAGTCTCCCCAGGACAAGTCTCCCCGGGACATCTCTCCCCAGTAAAAATTGTTTATTAAAACGGTGGCACATTTAGGATAAGTCTCCCCAGGACAAGTCTCCCCGGGAAATTTCTCCCCAGTTAAAAAATGTTTATTAAAACAGTGGCAAATTCAGGACAAGTCTCCCTGGGACATCTCTCCCCAGTTAACCAGTTGACTGTTGCTGACGCATATATGCGCAAAACTAAACTGGCCAAAAGTGGTTCATGACGCATATATGCGCAACTTAAAAAAGGTAATTAAAAACTACTTAAATGTTCCTGAAACCGATTACTCGGGGGTTTTCGAGGTCGCTGATTACGAATATGATATTCGTTTTCCAAAATTCAAAATAACTGGTTCAATATGGCGGAAAATTTTTTAAAATTTATTGAATTTGTTTGAAACTGGTTAATCTGACATCAGTATGATAATTTTTGGTGAAATCAAATTTCGATAAATACCTTGAAAAAATAATGACAGATTCGTAATCAGCGACTCTAAAAACCTCCGAGTATTCAGTTTCAAGCCATTATAATTAATTTTTTATTTTGTCGTGCGCCATATTGGATCCGCCATTTTGAATTTTGGAAAACTAATGTCAGATTCGTAATCAGCGACCCTTAAAACCCCCGAATAACAAGTTTCAAGCAAATTCGACGAATTTTGAAAAAATTTCCGCCATCTTGGATCCGCCATTTTGAATTTCGAAAAACTGATGTCAGATTCGTAATCAGCAACCCCAAAAACCCCAGAGTACTACGTTTCAAGTCAATCTGATCAATTTTGCTTCCTCGTGAGGAAGCTTTGTAGTCGTTTAATTTACAAAATTTTTAAAAATCCTTTTAACAAATTTTCTTCTATATGGGACTATTGGCCTTACGCACTTCGACAAGAGTCCCCGAGAAATACTTTTTTGGATTAAGCATAACCATTCTACTTTAGAAATTTTTCTATATATTAACCTAATTTTTCGTCTACAGCCGACTTTATTAGGAGTACTCGCATTACGCCTGGACTACCCGTCAATGGGTTTTCTCGCCAGAGAAGAGGAAAACTGTAGAAAACCTCTCTGAGTATAACCGGTTTATCGACAGTCGAGTTCTAATGGTGTGTACCGGACAATAATCGACGGTGCACATCATTATACCTCGACGTCAAACCTCCCGCTCAGATTGTCTCACGTGCCGGAAAAATACCAAGCCAAGTGGGCGCGAACCAAGGGTACTTATACCCTTGGTCCTTAAACGACCACCAACGCCAGGCATCTATCCGACTGAGCTAATCTGTCGGTTTGTTTATTGAAGATAATATATAATAAAATCTTATTCTTTTCATCAAGACGAATCGATTGGTATATAAGAAGTATAAATTGTATGAGAATTTATAGAGTTAATCACAATTAAAGCTGAAAAAATCGCATTTTTATTAAAAAAATGAGTTCTTTCCGCAAAATTATGTTGCTGTGTAAGAAAATCTTACTCATTTATTTCTAAAATCTTATTCATTACACCAAGACGGATCGATTGGTATATATAAAGTATATGTTTTACTTAAATTAATAGAATTAAAACCAATTATAGACAAAAAATTTGCACTTTTAATAAAAATTCATTTTTTCTTAAAAATCATGTTGCTGTACAATAGAATGTTATTATTTATTAAAAAATAAATCAAAAATCTTATTCTTTGTATCAAGACGAATCGATTGATGTATATAAAGTATATATTCTATTGAAAATTATAGAATTAATTACAATAAAAGTTGAAAAATTCACTTTTTAACTAAAAATTTTTTTGTTTATTTAGATTCATATTACTGTATAAGAAAATTTTATTCTTTCTATTAAGACGAATGAACTTTATTTTATAAATGTTAAATTGTATTAAAAATGATTTAAAAATGAAATATATTTATCGTTAATGCTTTCTTCGCGAGGAAGCAAATTTTTTTTGCTGATCATAAAGAGGAAGCAAAATGTTCATGTAATGAACATCTGGATTTACAACTTGTTTTATTTTGTTGTCCGCCATATTGGATCCGTCATTTTGAATTTTGGAAAACGAATATCATATTCGTAATCAGCGACCTTGAAAACCCCCGAGTAATCGGTTTTAGGAACATTTAAGTAGTTTTTAATTACCTTTTTTAAGTTGCGCATATATGCGTCATGAACCACTTTTGGCCAGTTTAGTTTTGCGCATATATGCGTCAGCGACAGTCAACGGGTTAACTGGGGAGAGATGTCCCGGGGAGACTTGTCCTGAATTTGCCACTGTTTTAATAAACATTTTTTAACTGGGGAGAGATGTCCCGGGGAGACTTGTCCTGGGGAGACTTATCCTGAATGTGCCACCGTTTTAATACACAATTTTTACTAGGGAGAAATATCCCGGGGAGACTTGTCCTGGGGAGACTTGTCCTGAACATGCCACCGTTATAATAAACAATTTTTACTGGGGAGAGATGTCCCGGGGAGACTTGTCCTGGGGAGACTTGTCCTGAATGTGCCACTGTTTTAATAAACAATTCTAACTGGCGAGACTTGTCCTGGGGAGACTTGTCCTGAATTTGCCACTGTTTTAATAAACATTTTTTAACTGGGGAGAGATGTCCCGGGGAGACTTGTCCTGGGGAGACTTGTCCTGAATGTGCCACCGTTTTAATAAACAATTTTACTGGGGAGACTTGTCCTGAATGTGCCACCGTTTTAATAAACAATTTTTACTGGGGAGAGATGTCCCGGGGAGACTTGTCCTGGGGAGACTTGTCCTGAATGTGCCACCGATTTAATAAATAATTTTTACTGGGGAGAGATGTCTCGGGGAGACTTGTCCTGGGAAGACTTGTCCTGAATGTGCCACTGTTTTAATAAACAATTCTAACTGGGGAGAGATGTCCCGGGGAGACTTGTCCTGAATGTGCCACCGTTTTAATAAACAATTTTTACTGGGGAGACTTGTCCTGAATTTGCCACTGTTTTAATAAACATTTTTTAACTGGGGAGAGATGTCCCGGGGAGACTTGTCCTGGGGAGACTTGTCCTGAACATGCCACCGTTATAATAAACAATTTTTACTGGGGAGAGATGTCCCGGGGAGACTTGTCCTGAATTTGTCACTGTTTTAATAAACAATTTTTTACTGGGGAGAGATGTCCCGGGGAGACTTGTCCACCCATGGCATTATTTACTTTTAATATTTACATTTGGGGAGAGATGTCCCTGGGAAGACTTGTCCTCTGGGAGGAGCTGTCCATGGGAAGACTTGTCCCATGGGGAGTTATGTCTCTGTGGAGACTTTTCCTGGGAGGACTTGTCCGGGGGAGACTTTCTGAGTGTGACTTGTCTCATATTCACTGTGTGTGTGTATTTTTCGCCTACATTTTTCTGGGCAACTGAATAAGCGAACCGATAGTCTGCAGAAGCAGTATGGCTATAACATCTGGATTTAGGCGCTTTACTGGCCATTGAAGCATTTAAACTTTCGTTCCTGTTACTTGAAGCCTCGCTAGAAAATTTTTCAGCATTGTTTGCTAATTTGTAAAAATTGTCTTTAAAGCTGCAAATAGGTTCAATTCGTGTAAGCCTCCAGGAATTATGGAGTGATCATAATCATTGCCTTTGTAAAAACCACACCAATCGCCACACAATGAATGGTTATTAAAGGCATGATGAGGTATCGACCTCACAGCTTTTGCCATTTCACTGCTATTGCCTTTATTTTGTGCCATTGCGTATGCAAAACATCTATGAAGATAATTATTACATTTTTTGTCAGTTCTTTATAATGTCTTTCCTCCTTGTACAGTGCTTTCTTTTCAGCTCCTGCTGTATGATTGGTGTCAGATTGTTTCAGGATGTCATGGTAACTTGTTGCTCGACATGCTGCAATCGTGGAAGTGTCATCGTCCCCGTTTTTACTTTTCAAAATTGAACTGTCGACAACAAGCTTAGTAACTACATGTGGTTCCATAGCTTTAGCGGATCCATAAAAATTTTTCCTACACTGAAGTGCATGATCAGGGTCATTTTTTACATCACATTGTTTACACTTTCTATTGCAAGTTGCGTAATCTAAAACTAAACCGCTTTTTAATCAAATCAGGGCTCCAAAGCCATTTAAGCTATCATAATTTCGACCTGTTCCTCGCCTACTCCATCCCATATCATATGAAACAACAATTCGCACAACATCATTGAAACTTACTAAATTCTCGTCTTCATCATTCAATATATTATTAGAATTATTATTGTCGACATTCGAACATGAATCATCTACTTCAGATGGATAATTTGTTTTTCCCGGTAAGATAAAATTTTTCTGATAATTCTCAGGCCTGCAACATAGGTATAACTATACAAGAAATAGCTATTAGAAAATAAAAAGATTAAAAAAAAAATTTTTAATTTTTAAAAATTTTTAAAATTTAAAAAAAAATTTAAAAATTAAAAAAAAAATTTTTTTAATTTTTTAAAAAATCTTCTAATTCCATGCTATTTCTATATAGTTATTCTCTAAATGAAGACCCCCACGGAATAACGTTTTATTGTACATTTTAAAATTCTTGCAATTTTCGATATGGAAACTATAATATATAATAAAAATCAATAAATTTTACACTTTATATATTTAACTACACTATTTCATCCATTTATTTTTATTGCATTCATGTTAAAATGTACTATAGATCGTTATTCCTTGGAAGTCTATAAATATTGTTTTTTTCGGAAAAATGATTCATTTGCATTTATTTGAATTTAAGAAAAGAAACTTGTCACAGAGCCTAATGACTATTTGTTTTGTTTGGAATAAAAAAATCATTTTACATAAATAAAAATTCTATTCCGATCAAGTAAAATCTATTTAAAACCAATAAATATATAAATACTTCCTCTATGAGGAAGTAATAATATACACTAATTATTTTTATGCTATTTATACATAAATTTTAATTAATGGGTAGGATGACGTTCTTTAATTAAGAAGAATATGGAAACAATTACATAAATACAACTAATTTATACAAAAATTTATTTTTATTTTTAATATTTACCAGTTATGTGTACTAAAACATAATTAATATAATTTTAAAATTGATTTTTTTATAATATACAATTGTGATATTAACTACAATCTGTAGTTGTAAAATATAATTTCATATGAAGATGGAACAATTATTTTTCTTTCATTATTTTTGATTAAATCACTTGATTTTCCTGATCTGTGGCAACCCTGATTTGTCAAAATCGTAATTTAAAAAATTTAATTAAAATTGTAAAAATGTTTTTAAATAAAAGTATATAATCCCGATCTTTCTCAGTAATTATAAAAATGTTTTCAATGGAAAATGAGAAAAATAATAATTACAGAGATTTCTCAATGTTATTTGCATCTTGGATAGTCATCTGCCTATCCAAATATGCTGCTTCTTCACAGGATTTCTTAGCAATGTATTCGGTTGCTTTTCCAATTTCTTCCTCGTATTTTTTAAATGTTTTCCAATCAATGCACGGCATATTCATACAGGCGCACAGCTTTTTTAAATGAGTCCATCCCATTCCGGAGTCTAATACACCTATAGCACAAATATTTTTTTTAAACATTTATAAAATATTATAAAATTAAAATCTAGTGTAACATTATGATTCCATGCTATTTAATTCTCTTACATTCTCATTTAAAGTGGTAATAGAAACGTAAATTTTAATAAATAATAAATATAATAAATGTAATAAATAATAAATAACTAGCAAACTTTGCGCGCTAAGCGCGCATATCATATTTCTTATTTCACAATGAAAAACTTATTATGATATGTGTATTAACCCATTAAAGATATATTATTCACGTATCCGATATATTTTATTATGGAAAAATATATCACATTAAATAACATGACTTTAATTCTGATGTGAACATGAATCAGAATTCAGAAAGTAAATGTTTTAATTTTAGCCTGATGCCTAGTAATAATTTTTTATGATAATTTTTTTTAAAAATTAGGATAAAAAAGAAAGTTTAATATTTTTAATATTAATTTTTTCCAAATTGTTTATTAATATTTAAAGAATACAGAAAAAAATAATAAAAAAATTTTAACAGTTATAAACTGTTGAAGTTTATAACTGAAAAAAATTCTGGTTGACACGATAACTCAAAATCTACTCAACCGATTTACTTCAAATTTTGCAGAAATGTTCTTTTTATATCGCTTTATGATCGGAACCTTAGATTTTGAAAAATATATTTTTTTATTATTTAAAAATTCAAAAATGTAAAAAAAACACAAGAATTTTCTTTTTTTTTAATGTACCGATCATTTCGAAGCCTGTAATAATCAAGAATTTCTTTGGGTTTTTTGTTTGAGAACATTACAAAAGTCTCCACACTGTCAACCAGTTCGCACTTTCTTTTTTTCAGTCCCCACTTCACCAGTTTCTAACTTTAAAAAAATTTTAATTTTTTTCCTAATTTTTTTCTGTATTCTTTAAACATTAATAAACAAAATTTGCAACAAAAGTATATACAAAAAATTGTAAACTTTCTTTTTTATCCTACTCGGAAAAACAGACCAGAATACTACCTTAAGAGGTACACGGAGAAAATTTTTTCCTTACATTTTACCGAATTTTTTAATAAACTTGGGATATAGTAGCATAATCGTAATTTTTAATAATTTTAATATTATTTTTTCGGTAACAATATTTAAAATCTAATGTGATATCTTTATTTCTTAAGAACTAGTACTGTAAAAGTTGAAAAAAAATTGAAACTGAACGTTTAATGTAAATTAAATAAATACCTCCTTGATGGGCACTAACGTTTCAGGAATAGTTCGGTAAAACTTTCTTGACTTGCCTAAAGTGTTAGTTTTCAGGAATAGTTCGGTAAAACTTCCTTGACTTGCCTAAAGTTTTAGTTTTCTGGATTGAAATACTTTATTTCAAGTGTCCCGCAGTCAAATGAAAGACTTTCACACTAATAGTTGATTTTTCCAACTTATTTAGACTTAATTAATAATCATTTTATTATTATTTAAATTAAAATTCAATTAATTAATTAATTATTTTAAACACTTATTAATTGCCAAATATACTAATAAATGCTTTTAAATCAAGTAAAAAGAAAATATAAAATGGCAATAACATACTTATTTTTTAACATATAATTTATTCATTTTAATTAAATATGAATAATAGTAAGTAAGTAAGCAAGTAAACATAAGTAAGTAAGCAAAAAGGAAATAAATAAGTAAGCAATTAAACATATAAGTAAGTATGTAAGTAAGTAAATAAGTAGGTAAGCAAGTAAGCAAAAAGGAAATAACTTGCTTGCTTACTAGCTTACTTTCTTATTTGCATACTTACTTGCTTATTTCTTTCTTGCTTACCTACTTATTTGATTACTTCCTAATTTCCTTCTTGCTTACTTGCTTGTTTCCTTTTGCTTACTTACTTCCTTATATGCTTACTTGCTTACTTTCTTATTTCCTTCTTACTTACTTTGCTTACTTTGCTTACTTGCTTATTTCTTCCTTGCTTACTTTGCTTACTTGCTTACCTACTTACCTACTTATTTGCTTACTTCCTAATTTCCTTCTTGCTTACTTGCTTGTTTCCTTTCTGCTTACTTACTTCCTTATATGCTTACTTGCTTACTTTCTTATTTCCTTCTTACTTACTTTGCTTACTTGCTTACTTTGCTTACTTGCTTATTTCCTCCTTGCTTACTTTTCTTACTTGCTTATTTCCTTCTTGATTACTTACTTTCTTATTTGCTTACTTTCTTACTTGCTTATTTCCTTCTTGCTTACTTTATTCTTTATTTGCTTACTTGCTTATTTCCTTTTCGCTTTTTAATACCTGACAATTATTATTTAATATTTCAGAAAGATTAATTTTCTATTAATTAATTTAATAATTTCCAACTTGCACTTTTAATATGTATATTTTTAATTTTAAACACAAAACTTTGAAAATAATAAGGATTTTCATAAATTATTGTTTTATTCCATTAAATACAAATTTTAACATTTTTCTTTATAATAATAAAAACATAATTTAAAAGTATTTCATAAATTGACCTTGAATATAGTTAGAAATGATTCATTAATATAAATAATTTTTAATTTTGTACAACGATTGTTTATTAATTTGAATCTTTCTCACAAGCGGTGAAATAAAATTGAGATTAATATATAAGGACAGTTGAAACTTTCTGAAGCATTAATGTAAAGCGTGCGATGTGTGTATTAGTGTATGCGTTTAGAATGTACTGTAGGCAGGTGTATCAATTAGTATTTGTTCGTAAACAATTGTAGGGGGTATAGGTAGTGATTAAAGTAGGTAAATTGAGAGTTACGGCAGTATTAATATAGATCTACTGAAGTAACATTATTTTTTATTTTTGTTCTTCAAGTTTTACCGAACTTTCAGTAAATTGCAACTCGTCAGTTTTACCGAAGACTTTATCTTACGTTTTACCGAACTATTCAATAAATTGCAACTCGTCAGTTTTACCGAAGACTTTATCTTACGTTTTACCGAACTATTCAATAAATATGAATGTAGCGAACACTTGGCTTACGTTTTACCGAACTGTAAGTGAAGCGCTAATACATGTATCGTGAGCTTTATGATTTTTACATTATTTTTCAATGCAATTTCTTTTACAGTCTAGTTCTTGAAAAATTACTGTTTTGACACTTCATCCCAGTTTTACCGAACTAAATTCAGTAAAATTTCAGGAATAAATTTTCTCCGTGTATATTATTTTGGTTGCATTGTATAAACAAATTTTCTACTTAATAAAATTTCAAAATTTTTGAGACTAAAAATAAAAGATTTTTCATTTTTAAATAATTTTGAATTTTTCAATACCACAAATATTTAATTTTGTTTTTCTCTGATTTCTAGAAAGAATTAATTAACGCTGTAAACCTTACAAACGTTTTTGTTGGTTAGAAAAAACTGCATCTTCCTAGGTGCAATAGAAAAAAAATTAATAAATAACAACAATTAATTGTTTAAACAATTGTTAACATATTGAACTGACATTTAATAATTATCGGTTATTATCTTAGATCCAAAATTGCAAAATTAAAAAAAAACTGCATCTTTCTAGGTGCAGTAGAAAAAAAGTTAAAAAATAACAACAATTAATTGTTTAAACAATGTTAAATAATAATTATAGCAAATTTAATTTAATGTTTTATTTAATTCATTAATTTAGCATTAAATAATACCGATATCATGCTGCCAAATATATAGAAATTTGCTTTTCTCTATATTTTGTTTTTGGAATTGTTATAAATTAACAATAATAATTTGTTCAGACAAATGAAAAATTTATCGTAACATTAATAAATTAGATTACTAGGCAACATAAAACATTTATAGAAAAAAATTTCTATGATTTTAAGTTTTTTTAAATTTATAAATAGTTTTACATTACAGGGTAAAAAATACCCTACCTTACGCTCGGTGTTGCAAAATTTTACCTTACGCTTGCCGGGTTAATTAACATATTTTTCTTAAAATAAGTCCAAATAATCGCCACATCTACTTGAGTCATTAAAAATGATATCAGAAAATATGTCCTAGATACTGAGTATCTTTAAGTAACTTTATACCAGAAAATTTAATTAAAAACTGAAAAACGGGTAAATAATGGAGTTTTTTTAATGTTGCTCTTTCCCAGTACATATGCACCTAAAATGAGCTATAGAAGAATTAAAGAGTATAACATTTTGAAGAAAACAAAGAAAAATAGAGTTCTTTATCATTAAATCTTCCGGATTTATGACCTTCTAATGTCAGATTCTAGCAAAAAATATCGCGAAAAAAATTTTTATTTTAGTTTTTGAAAAATAGAAAGTGTTTTGTGTATCTAACGCATATATATTACTGAAAATAAATTGAAGTAGACTAAATTCTGAGTAAATCCGTCGCTGAAGTATCATTCTATTTCTAATAGGATCGGAGTTACGATTTTTTTTAAAATGGCTATTTCTTTGGAATTTTTTTTAATCGTTTTTTTTAAATTGTTACATTTTGCAGGATGTTAATTGTAAAAATGCTCTCATTAATAGTTTTATCTTATAGTTTAAAGAAATAAAAGCCCAATTAAATATTTAGGAACAAAAACTTTTAATGAACATGATGTAAACAATATTAACTTTCAAAATGAGTGAAGACTGTTGTATTATTATAAATAAGATCAGACTTATGTCTGTACATTGCATAGAATTTGACAATTCATGTTTAGTTTTTCTATTCAAGTAGTAAGAATTCCCAAAATGACAATAAATAAAATTATGTATGTATTAGAGCTGTGCAAAATTCGAACCGAACCGAGTTTTGTTCGGTTTTGGGGCACCGAAATGTCGAATATTCGACATTCGAACTAGGCGACTGAAATGTCGAATTTTAGAATTCGACATTTTAACGTTCTAAAACCGAACAAAACTCGGTTCGGTTCGAATTTTTAAGTAACTCGAATGTCGAATATTCGACATCCGAACTGGGCTAGTTTCAATGTCGAAAAACCAACATTCGAACTGGGCTAGTTCGAATGTCGAATATTCGACATTCGAACGAAGCTAACTCGAATGTCGAATATTCGACATTCGAACTAAGCGAAAAAATTCGAAAAGTTCGGTTCGAATTATTTTGCACGGCTCTAGTATGTATGTATGTCTGTCCGCAATATTTTGTCCGCGATAAACACAAACTACTTGACCGATTAAAACGAAAGTTTACAGTCTCTTTGGTCTTAGTCTAACTTAAATTTCTAGCCAAATATTAAGCTGAACAAAAGTTATAGCTCTTTTTTACAAATTTCAAAAAATTCGAAAAATGCAAATTTTTTTAATTTTTGTCAAATTGATGTGACACTTTTTGTAGCTACTTTTTAATATAAATACAACTAATTTTCATTATAAAAATGAGATATATATAATACATCCGAATTTTTAAGCCAAAATAATATTTTTTATTTTCGAACAAATTTTAAATTAGTTTTTTTTAATATTGCCTAATTTTTTATTAAATTGGAATTCATATCGGTTGATGTTTTTAAATTTTAAATCACATTTATTTTATTAACACGATTACAGCCATGAATTTTATGTCTCTTACAAATTTTCTAAAATTAATAAACGTGAGTTTGCAAACAATTCTGTATTGTTATTTTAAGGTTTTAAGCTAGAAATTTAAAAATTTAATTGGGCTTTTATTTCTTTAAAATATAAGATAAAACCATATGATAAGAGCATTTTTACAATTAACATCCTGCAAAATGTAACAATTTAAAAAAAACGATAAAAAAAATTCCAAAGAAATAGCCATTTTAAAAAAATCGTAACTCCGATCCTATTAGAAATAGAATGATACTTCAACGACGGATTTACTCAGAATTTAGTCTACTTCAATTTATTTTCAGTAATATATATGCATTAAATATACAAAACACTTTCTATTTTTCAAAAACTAAAATAAAAATTTTTTTCGCGATATTTTTTGCTAAAATCTGACTTTAGAAGGTCATAAATCCGGAAGATTTATTAATAAAGCACTTTATTTTTTTTGTTTTCTTCAAAATTTTATACTCCTTAATTCTTCTGTAGGTCATTTTAGGTGCATATGTACTGGGAAAGAGTAACATTAAAAAAACTCCATTTTTTACCCGTTTTTCAGTTTTTA
This sequence comes from Leptopilina heterotoma, assembly GCF_015476425.1. Taxonomy (NCBI): domain Eukaryota; kingdom Metazoa; phylum Arthropoda; class Insecta; order Hymenoptera; family Figitidae; genus Leptopilina; species Leptopilina heterotoma. The sequence goes on along the minus strand of NW_025111123.1, from coordinate 41,705 downwards.
ATTAAATTTTCTGGTATAAAGTTACTTAAAGATACTCAGTATCTGGGCAAGAACTTCTGGGTTGAAGTTAATTAAGACCCGTCGTAATATATTAAATGTTATAGGGTGAAGAATACACATCTACGGCAAATAAAAATGTTGAGGCTAAACAATTTAAACCAGTTCAGTCATGTTGCATTAGAAAATGTTTTGAAAATGTTGATGTTTCTTCTCAAAAAGATTTTTTTAATTTATTTTGGAAATTAAATGGGGATTATAAATCGCAAAACATTATATTGAGTGGATTAATGACTATGAAGAGTCCAAGTACTAAAAATAAGAATCAAGGCAAACTTGTGCTATGGAATTATTGCTTTCATTTTTTAGGATACAATGTTTTCATTTGTCAGAAATTTTTGTATAATGTTTAAGATATAAATAGAGCTCGAATTATAAGTGTTCAAAATAAAATAAAGAATAATCAATCTCTGCAAGACAATCGTGGTAATCATCAGAGTCACAATGTTTCACTTACCAACAATTTAAAGAAAATGATTCGCGATCACTGTTTATTAATTCCGCATTCAAACTCACACTATTGCGGAGAAAGCTCAAATTTATTATATTTTGATCAGCCAGACTTATCTATTCACAAATTATACACACTTTTTATAGAATATTATAAAAATCTAACTGGTGATTTAAATTCCCCGCTCGTAGAGTCAACGTATGCTAAATATTTTAATCACAACTTTTTTACATTTTCTAAACCACGTACTGATGTGTGCGACTTTTGTTTTGAAAACAGAGATAATAAAGACATGAACATTGAATATGAAAACCACAAAAAAAGTGTTGAAGATCATAATTGTTTTAAAAAATATATGCTAGCTGAGAAAAATGTTTTATGTATTGAATTTGATTTCCCAAAATCACAGTATCAAATCAATTTTATAAAAGACTTTTGTGGTTACACATATTCAACGTGCATGTTTCTGGTGAGCATAAAAGAAGTTATATGTACTTTTTCTTAGAGGGTAATCTAAAAAAAGGTGCTAACACCGTCTGCAATTTTGTTTATGATGCCATTGAACGTGAATTTAAAATTGATTCTTATAATAAAATATACATGTTTTCGGATAGTTGCGCTGGTCAGAACAAAAATTATTTCATACTTTGCTTTCTATCGTTACTGGCGAAAAAATTTCAAATTGAAATACACCACTTGTACCCAGTGCGAGGTCACTCCTACTGTTCTTGTGACAGAAATTTTGGACTCTACGGACAAAAGAAAAAAAATTAGAAACGATTGAAACCTCTGACCAGTATATTAAATTTGTTAAAACTTCTAGAGATCCAGTATTTAGTGTAATTGAAGACACCGATTTAACTATCAAAAATTACGAAATTCTTATCCCAAAGGAATTTAATATTCCAAAAGAAATACGTATTCGAGATGCTGTAAAAATATCCTATTATCCCAACGGGTTTGTAGACATTATGTATAATTATTCCGAAAAACCAATCAATTATCACAATTGAACACTATGTTAGAATTTGACGATTTATTAAAATTGCCAATTGCACCTGAAGTAGGGATAGGCAAAGAAAAAATGACAGATGTTAAATCGTTAATAAAATATTTGAGTCCTAACGGGCAGTTATTTTTAATGGCCTATTTAAAAAAACTTCAATTAAAGAATCTAAAGCATCCAAAAAACTGTCTGAAGATAATATTAATGCAGAAAAACTTGTGAAAAAAACTTCTAAAAAGACAGAAGAAAATTTTTAAAAAAATTATCCAAAAAAACTGCAATGAAAAAAACTCCAGTCGTATCATCAAAAGTAGCAAAAGAAAATCGTCAGAAAATAAAATTGTTGAACAGTTTGTAAGCAAAACCTTGAGAGTCAAAAAATAAAAACAAAAAAAATTACCCAGAAAAATCTGGTTAAGTTCCCGTGTAGAAAAATCTTCTGGCACTATAATGCTGTCAATAGTTTTAAGAAAGTTTTAAAGTTTTATTCTTCGTAAGAAAAAGTGTTTATAAAATTAAACTTTTCAAAATTTGGTGAACGGCAAATATTTTAAGTTATTAGTATGTAAAATTCCTTAAAAATTGCTAGAATATTATGCATAATAGTGCGATAGACACAATTGTAGATCGTTATTACCGTAAATCACTGTTTCAGCAATGGCGGGACACTTATTGTCGGCTGTGTCCGGACACTGCTTGTTTAAATCTAATAAAATAGTACATTTCTAAATGACTTCGGTATTATTTTTTTTAAGTTTTGTCGGCAATATTTTTCATAAGAATAACCTAATCTTAAAGTTGCGAATGTATTTATAAATAATCTGTGATAATAAAAATAATAATCTTAACTCTTTTTTCAGATGGTAAAAAACGTAAACAATTTAAAAAGGACACAAAGGAACCCAAATGCTTTGAAATTAGAAGCCGTAAAAGACATTGTAATTGAAAAATTTGCGATTTAAAGTAATGTCCCGCCACTACCGACGCTTTTTAATGTCGGTAGTCGCAGGTCATTATTGTACTACGGTCACAGCTATTTATTTTTAAAGACATATGTTATCTATATTATGTAAATTTTTTTGCAAAAGATAGTTTGACTTTTCTGCCTTCATAGATGAGGACTAAATATTCATGAAAATATGGGTGATGTACTAAAAAAATAAAGCGTGTCCCGACACTGCTGACTCTCCCCTATATGTAACTTTTTTTGCATTTTTTCAAATACACTATATGTTTAAGTTTATTACATAAGTTTGTATAAGTTAAGAAAAATTAATAGTATATTGGCGATTCAAATAGTTCAAGCAACGCAACGCCACTGTTGAAACTAATATAAGCAAGACAGCTGGTCTATGTTTCTGTTTGTTTACTTAAACTTTATAATTATTTTAATAAATAAACTGTATATTATACAATTAAATAAATTATTTTATTAAAATCATTACAAAGTTTAAATAAACAAACAGAAACATAGACCAGCTGTCCTGCTTATATTAGTTCCAACAGTGGCGCTGCTTGAACTATTTAAATCGACAATTAAGCAACAAGAGGATAAAGGCAGCCATTTCACGGTGTGCTTGAATGGAGTTTAAATAAAAAGTTCTCCGAAATGGGGGTTTTCGACAGATTTTATTAATTTGGGCCTCCCTGCGTATTTTCCAATAAAAAAAAATCGGTCGGGCCGTTTTTTATTAGGGTTAATTTTAAGGGTTGAAATTTGGTAAATTCAGAAAAAAAAACTTTTTTGATCAAAAATATATTTTTAAAAAAACTTTTTTGGTCAAATATATATTTTTTAATTAATTTGGACTATTTTAAGACCAAAATATTTCTTCTCATTTTTTTGTAAAATGCGTTTTTTAAAAATTATGAATATTTCAAAATTTTTAAGTATTTTCTTTATAAATTTAGATTTTGTTTTACTTAACTATAAAAAAATTTAGTTTATGATGCAGAATTACAATAAATAATAGGATTTCTAATTTAAATATTTAATAATATTTAATAACCTCGAAAAGTATCTTTTCTCCCACCAAAAAGCAGTTGAAAGTCTGCTTTCCACCAAAATTAGCTTTGATTTTTCAAATATCTGCAAAAACAAAAATAAAACGTCATATGACATGATCATGTGTAAACATAGTTATAGTTGATGCGAAAGTTTAACCTAGTACTGTTTTTTTATTTCATATTGCAATGTCAAACGTTAAAGATCACGCCGGAACACACGATGAAAATCGTAGTAAGATCTGCTTATTTTGTTTAAAAAAGAAAGGACGTAATGGTAAAAATATAATCATAAAAATAGTCAAAGGAGGAAAAATTGAATCTTTAGTTCATTTTGTATTCAATAATTATGACGAAGATGATAAGAGTTTACCAAACGCAGTTTGTAGGACATGTTTAGACAAGCTTTACACTTCAAAACGTAATGATACAAAATTACTCGAAGTAGTAGTCATCCGTGCACTTGGTGTGATGTTTCCAATGGATCTCTTAGTGAATCTTCTACTTTTCGCACAATCAAAAATATCAAAGCAAACTATACTGATTGGGTTCATCCTGGCGCCGAAAAAAAATTAGCCAAAAATTTTAAATGTTGCATTTTACCACCAATATTTAATTTTGATCATGACAAAACTATCCTTGATATTATACCCCGACCAGAACTTCACTTGCATTTGGGAGTAGTGAATGGTATATTCAACCATATGGAAAAACATTTTAGAGATACAGCTTTATCTTGGGAAAAAATTTGCAATGTTGAGCGTCAAGTTAAGTACAGAGGCGAAAATTTTAATGGAAATAATTGTAGGCAGTTATTAAATAAATTAGATGATTTACGTCGTATTTGCCCTGTAGGATGTTTAAAGTTTGCCCAAGTTCTTAGTGATTTTCGAGCTGTTGCTGATGCTTGTTTTAGTAATATTTTAGATCCCAATTTCGCAAAGTACATAGATAATTTAAAAAAAAGCTATTTGGAATTGAAAATCTCAATAACACCTAAAGTGCATTGCATTTTTTATCATGTTAAAGAATTTTGTGAAAAACATAAAGTTGGCTTAGGTGTGTTTAGTGAACAAGCCTTTGAATCTGCTCATCATGAATTTAAAGTTATATGGAACAAATAAAAAGTTCACTTGAATCATCCCGATTATGCTAAGCGCTTGTTACAAGCCGTTTGTGAATTTAATGGTCTTCATGTATAATACTCTTTTTATATATTAGAATTTTATGTTCAAACAAATTTTTGACTTGACTTGATTGACTTTTGATTGATTGACTTGATAAAATAAATAATTTTCATGCTTTGAATTAGAAATCTTGTTATTTATTGTAGTTCTGCATCATAAACTAAATTTTTTTATAGTTAAATAAAACAAGATCTAAATTTATAAAGAAAATACTTAAAAATTTTAAAATATTCATAATTTTTAAAAAACGCATTTTACAAAAAAATGAGAAGAAATATTTTGGTCTTAAAATAGTCCAAATTAATTAAAAAATATATATTTGACCAAAAACGTTTTTTTTTAAATATCTTTTCTGATCAAAAAAGTTTTTTTTCTGAATTTACCGAATTTCAACCCTTAAAATTAACCCTAATCAAAAACGGCCCGACCGATTTTTTCTTTTTTTATTGGAAAATACTCAGAGAGGCCCAAATTAATAAAATCTGCCGAAAACCCCCATTTTGGAGAAATTTTTATTTAAACTCCATTCAAGCACACCGTGATTTATTTACGGTGATTTTTGTGACACGAGTGGAGGTCGAGGGCGCCCCGAGACCATAACAAGTGTCACAAAAATCATCGTAAAGAAATTGGCTGCCTTTATTCTCGTAGTGTTACGATATTTTTTATTCCTAATGCACAAAAGCGGCGATTTCAGATAGCAGACGACAGGGAGTAAAAGTCAATCACTTGTTCGACTTGTATGAGAATGGCGGCCGTTTCCTCCCATGGGCAAGAAAAATTGCATGTGAACAGCTCCTGCCCTTGGGAGAACACGGTCGCCATTTTCATACGGTCGAAGAAATGAATGACTTTCCTCCCTGTCGTCTGCTATCAGATAGCGCCATTTTTGTGCATGTAGGATAAGAATATTTTTTAATTTCAAAATGTAATTTCAGGCTACAGAATTATTTTATTTTGAAAGTTTTTTATTATTGTCTTTACTTATAAGAAATCCATATTTTTCCAGGTGAAACTATTTTTTATGGGAAGGAGTATTCTGTTTTAGTCAAAAATAATATTTAAACCCATAAAAAAATAATAAAGTTATAAGTTAGAAAAATTGATTGATGAAAAATTTGCAAACTGCTTATAGTCTTAACTCGTAGTACAGAACCAAAGTATTAATATCGCGAGGCTTCAGCAAGGCGCAGCGCGCATTCTTAAAAGCGCCTATTTTCAACAGTTTTAAGTAAAATGGTCTCAAATTTTTCAAAAAAACTTCCTTGAATATTAAGGAACAAATGTCTCACTGGAAGTTTTTTCAATTCCAAACTTACGTAGAGACTTTTTGTCATAGAAGTTGAGAAAACGTATTTATTGACAGGTCGCCATTTGCATTAACAAATAATTAAACAATAAAAGTTTTTTAACTTTTTCATGATTTTGTCATCATCCTTAGACCCAAATACGAAAATATACCAAATCTGAATTAATTCTATAAAGATTTGTCTAAGATATGACGATTTATGTTTTAAAACTAAATTAAATTTCATTAAATAAAATTTTCAGTTTTTGTATTTTCCTATCTTCAATATTGGTCCTAAAAAAGTCAGAGAGAAAAAAGTTGGGCATTTATATTCTCTACAATATAGCGTTTTTAAAAAATCAAAATTTTTACTTTTAATTTTTGGCACTTTTTAACTGACTGACTGGCTTCACGATGAACGGCCAAGTGAAGCGTCGGTTCTTCGATCCGAGCCCTCAATTGTCAATATTTACAACACCATCCAAAATATCTTAAGTTAACTACGTTTCACTACGAGCCAGAACATGATTTAAAATATTGGAACACACCACCGGCGTAGAAGCAAGCGAAGAAAATAGTCATGGTTTTATAAGATCCAGATCCTTCATTGAATGAATTTTAAGAACATCCTCTTCATCAGCAACACTTTGCACAAAAATAATATTCACCTTATACCACTTCCTATTTTACATTGATAAGATAAATTTTCTTCATGGTTTTGTTGAAGAAAACCGCACCAGGACTGCATGATATTTACTGGTCGAAGATTCCGTACACATCCCCTACTTTTTTGAGGACATTTTAAAAGATTCAACTATTTCAACAGCCGAAAGGTTAACACTCAAAACAGAAGCAGTTGATTTAGATCTTCATCATCTGTTTCGGGCAACCTCGATAAAACTAACATGTCTTCACACTGTTTAATTTCTGCTTTCTTTAAGCGAATATCAAATTTATCACGTTCGGACTGCAGAACCTGTATATGTTCCTGAATATCCTGAGAAATATCGGAGACTCTGGTATTCAGGGTCGCAATCTACTCAGAAATATTATTAAGTTTTGATTGCAATTCCGGAAGACAAGAAACCTTGGCCTTAATTTCCGAGAGATCAGTATATATGTCACTAACTTTAGATTTTATATTATTTTGTTCATCGACACAGAGTGACCTAACTTGTAAGGAACATTGAGTGATAGCTGTCATGATTTGATCAAAATGCGAGTTAGAAACATCCATAGCTGCACTCGGGGTGTTCATTTTCTCCTTTATATTAATTTTAGTAGGCAGTAAGCAGCAATATTAATTATTTCTTTTTTACAAAATCTGCACATTATTGTCATGTTAGCGAAAAAGGGAGAAAATAAGACTAATTAATTAATCAAAAATAATCCTGATGAAGATATCATTGATGAGCTCCTAAGTAGTAGGCAACCATACATACTTTAAGGCCACGGTAGTGAACTAAAATCCACAGTGACAACACAATGTTCAAAGTAACATCGTATAAAATTTTGCACTTAAAAAGTAGGAAATCTTTATCACTTTCAAAGATTTTGCATTAAAATGTATATTTAGTAGAAATGATAATATTATTTGCAATTAATAATTCTTTTTATGCAAATCGCAAATGAAAAAATGAATACTAAAATTGATTGATTTTTGGTTTTATTCAAATATATTAAATTTAATTATTTTTATTTATATTAATATATAATTATATTTTTATTTAATATTTATATATATATTCATTATTTCATACAATTATTATTATTATTTTATAACTACACAGGCACACAAAAAAAGTCAAAACCCAGAGGTCACACCCCCCTATCCCCATGTTTTTGGGGTCGCTGAAACCGAATATGACCACGAAAAATTTTTATCATCGGCCATTTTCCCGCTACCATCCCCTTACACCTGCTCCCGGGGGTTGGAATTTCAGTTTAAAAAAAGTGGAGTAGGATGTCTATTCCTATGTTTTTTGGGTCGCTAAAACCAAAAAAGACTACCAAAAACAAATTCTTCCCATCCTTAACCCCCTACAACCCCAGGGTGAGGGGTCGAAATTCATGTAGGCACAACTAAAATTCATAAATAGTCACAAAACAAGCCAAATAAATTCTGCCAAAATATGTATCACAGATAAGCCCCCAAACATTAGGCATCCAAACATACACTGCAAAGTCCTGACCGAAGGTAAGGTGACCGAAGGTAAGGTGATAATGTAGAATTAGAAAATTTTAGGGATTAGTAAAGTCACTATTGAATAAATAGTGTGAATAGCACAATGAATATTGTTAATAAAATAAAAAACACAGTAAAGATGACACAGAATAATGCACAACAGCAACGTACAAATAATCTTCTCCTATAATATTAACATATTCGTCGTCGTTTTGTCGTCCGTCGGTCGTGTAACTCCGTACTTCATCGTTCGGTCGTTCGACTTTTATCATTTATTCATCGTATCGTATATATACATACTCATTGTACATACATATACGCATGCGCAGTAGTGTTCTATCACTATAACGCATACGGAGTAGTGTTCTATCACTATAACGCATACGGAGTAGTGTTCTATCACACTGTAAAAAAATCTGGTGTAAAATAACACGAAACTTGTAATTTCACACATCAAAATTATAGGTTGTACGTAGTAAATTTATTTCGTTCCAAAAGTAGTTTTACTATTTTTAATAATTTTACATTATACGACTATGTAATTTAATAGTTTTGTGTAAATTTACTACGTCCGACGTAGGAAAATTTGATCACTATGTCCGACGTGGTATTTTTACATTGCGTGTATTTCTACACTTTGACGTAATATTACGTCGCACGATCTGTACAATTACATGGCGAATGTAATTTTCTTATTCCTTTAAAATTTTCAAAAAATTTTCAAGTTTTTATAAATAACTCTAAAAAAGTGTATATAATGTACATTTATAGAAAGTATAATATGCTAATTTATAAGTAAATAATAATATTACAAAAAGTTTTGGGCAATATTTCATAAATACAAAAAGTTACGACTGAAAATATTATTTCAAAAAATATTTGCAGGTTATGTAGATTACAGTCGGCGTGTAAAAATACCACGTCGGACATAGCGACCAAACTTTCCAACGTCGGACATAGTAAATTTACACCAGATTTTTTTACAGTGCACTATAACGCATACGCAGTAGTGTTCTATCATTATTACGCATGAGCAGTAGTGTTCTATTACTATAACGCATGCGCAGTAGTGTTCTATCACTATAAAGCATGCGAAGAACATGCAGAACTATAAAATTGAATTTTTTAATCCATACACAATCTAAAAATTATTTTTCTACAATACAAAATTCCCAAAGCCCAAAAAGTCCAAAATATGAAATTTCCAAAATAAGAAGTGTTGAATTGTACTTTAAGTGAAAAGAATCTTAAGCTTACTTTAAAGGATATTTTCTACAGAATGGGAATTACTTGTAGACATTAACGTGTAATTTTTTCTTAGAAATTGCAGGTCGGCAAAGTTATACACAAAAATTTCAATTTGAAATAATTTTTTTGTACAAAAAACTATTCTTTAAAAAATATAAAACATGATATGATGTAGATTTTTCAAGAAAATTTAGTAAAAAAATATGTTTGAATTTTAAAAATTATTTTTCTGTTAATCCGTTGCCTGTTAACGACCGTTGGGTAGTAAACTTCTTAGCGCAAAATAAATGTAATTTTTTATGTAAATTATAAAATAAATTGTTTTATATCATTATTAACACACTATTGATTGCAATGATCCTAAAAAGTAATAAATGAATTATTATTTATTATTTTTAAATAATATAACAATTTAACCCTTAAACCGCACCCTGGGTGTGCGACACCCATATTCTAGCTTTTTACTCTAATATTTCGGTTAAATTCGTAAAAATTGAACATGTGTCGTTATTGGACGATATATTTTGTACTTAAGTTTATGTTCCGTGAGGGACATTAGTCTCCCAAGTGTCTTTGTGTATTTGATAACTTTATGAAGTTGTCGGCGAATAATTTCTGCTTGTTTGACACCCAGTTTTTGGTTTTAGGTAATTTCAGTAGTTTTAAAAAACTCTTTTTTAATTATTAAAATTAAATAAATCATTATGAAACCTATTTTCCTTCAAAATAGATGTACTGAGCTATATAAGATAATTTTTCCAAAAGATAATATCCTATTTCAGCTTGGAGAACACACTTAAAAGTCCCCGGGTGTCGCACACCCAGTGTGCGGTTTAAGGATGGATTTGGCAGTGTGCGGTTTAAGGGTTAAAAACAAGTAAAATTTATGATAATTTATTTTTAATTTAAGTCACATTTAGTGTATAAGGGTTTTTGGAGTCGGTGATTTCTAATTTGACCTTAATTTTAAAAAATTTAAAATGGCGGACATCATTTTTGAAATTCATTTGGATTTTTATTAATTTCAGTATCTAAGGGTTTTTCGGGTAGCTAAATTCAAATTTGACCTTCATTTTTAAAAATTCAAAATAGTGGACATAATTTTTAAAATTCATTTGGATTTTTATCAATTTTAGTATCTAGGGATATTTTGGGTCGCTGAATATAAATTTGTCTTTAAAAATAAAAAATTATGAATTCAAAATGAGGGACGTAATTTTTTTAATTCATCCCGATTTTTATCAAATTTTGTACTCTATTCTATATCCTTTGCATTAGCTGATAAAACGAATCATGACCCCAGAATGTGCCGCGTGGAGGCTGCAAAGGTTTTACATTACACTTTCTGTTCTTTGTTTTTTTTGTTTATAATATCTGTTTAAAATTTTAAAATTTTGTCCGACATATTGGATCCACCATTTTGAATTTTTTTTGACGTCATATTTATATTCAGCGACCCCAAAAACCCGAATATGAGACAAGTCACACTCAGAAAGTCTCCCCCGGACAAGTCCTCCCAGGAAAAGTCTCCACAGAGACATAACTCCCCATGGGACAAGTCTTCCCATGGACAGCTCCTCCCAGAGGACAAGTCTTCCCAGGGACATCTCTCCCCAAATGTAAATATTAAAAGTAAATAATGCCATGGGTGGACAAGTCTCCCCGGGACATCTCTCCCCAGTAAAAAATTGTTTATTAAAACAGTGACAAATTCAGGACAAGTCTCCCCGGGACATCTCTCCCCAGTAAAAATTGTTTATTATAACGGTGGCATGTTCAGGACAAGTCTCCCCAGGACAAGTCTCCCCGGGACATCTCTCCCCAGTTAAAAAATGTTTATTAAAACAGTGGCAAATTCAGGACAAGTCTCCCCAGGACAAGTCTCCCCAGTAAAAATTGTTTATTAAAACGGTGGCACATTCAGGACAAGTCTCCCCGGGACATCTCTCCCCAGTTAGAATTGTTTATTAAAACAGTGGCACATTCAGGACAAGTCTTCCCAGGACAAGTCTCCCCGGGACATCTCTCCCCAGTAAAAATTATTTATTAAATCGGTGGCACATTCAGGACAAGTCTCCCCAGGACAAGTCTCCCCGGGACATCTCTCCCCAGTAAAAATTGTTTATTAAAACGGTGGCACATTCAGGACAAGTCTCCCCAGTAAAAATTGTTTATTAAAACGGTGGCACATTCAGGACAAGTCTCCCCAGGACAAGTCTCCCCGGGACATCTCTCCCCAGTTAAAAAATGTTTATTAAAACAGTGGCAAATTCAGGACAAGTCTCCCCAGGACAAGTCTCCCCAGTTAGAATTGTTTATTAAAACAGTGGCACATTCAGGACAAGTCTCCCCAGGACAAGTCTCCCCGGGACATCTCTCCCCAGTAAAAATTGTTTATTATAACGGTGGCATGTTCAGGACAAGTCTCCCCAGGACAAGTCTCCCCGGGATATTTCTCCCTAGTAAAAATTGTGTATTAAAACGGTGGCACATTCAGGATAAGTCTCCCCAGGACAAGTCTCCCCGGGACATCTCTCCCCAGTTAAAAAATGTTTATTAAAACAGTGGCAAATTCAGGACAAGTCTCCCCGGGACATCTCTCCCCAGTTAACCCGTTGACTGTCGCTGACGCATATATGCGCAAAACTAAACTGGCCAAAAGTGGTTCATGACGCATATATGCGCAACTTAAAAAAGGTAATTAAAAACTACTTAAATGTTCCTAAAACCGATTACTCGGGGGTTTTCAAGGTCGCTGATTACGAATATGATATTCGTTTTCCAAAATTCAAAATGACGGATCCAATATGGCGGACAACAAAATAAAACAAGTTGTAAATCCAGATGTTCATTACATGAACATTTTGCTTCCTCTTTATGATCAGCAAAAAAAATTTGCTTCCTCGCGAAGAAAGCATTAACGATAAATATATTTCATTTTTAAATCATTTTTAATACAATTTAACATTTATAAAATAAAGTTCATTCGTCTTAATAGAAAGAATAAAATTTTCTTATACAGTAATATGAATCTAAATAAACAAAAAAATTTTTAGTTAAAAAGTGAATTTTTCAACTTTTATTGTAATTAATTCTATAATTTTCAATAGAATATATACTTTATATACATCAATCGATTCGTCTTGATACAAAGAATAAGATTTTTGATTTATTTTTTAATAAATAATAACATTCTATTGTACAGCAACATGATTTTTAAGAAAAAATGAATTTTTATTAAAAGTGCAAATTTTTTGTCTATAATTGGTTTTAATTCTATTAATTTAAGTAAAACATATACTTTATATATACCAATCGATCCGTCTTGGTGTAATGAATAAGATTTTAGAAATAAATGAGTAAGATTTTCTTACACAGCAACATAATTTTGCGGAAAGAACTCATTTTTTTAATAAAAATGCGATTTTTTCAGCTTTAATTGTGATTAACTCTATAAATTCTCATACAATTTATACTTCTTATATACCAATCGATTCGTCTTGATGAAAAGAATAAGATTTTATTATATATTATCTTCAATAAACAAACCGACAGATTAGCTCAGTCGGATAGATGCCTGGCGTTGGTGGTCGTTTAAGGACCAAGGGTATAAGTACCCTTGGTTCGCGCCCACTTGGCTTGGTATTTTTCCGGCACGTGAGACAATCTGAGCGGGAGGTTTGACGTCGAGGTATAATGATGTGCACCGTCGATTATTGTCCGGTACACACCATTAGAACTCGACTGTCGATAAACCGGTTATACTCAGAGAGGTTTTCTACAGTTTTCCTCTTCTCTGGCGAGAAAACCCATTGACGGGTAGTCCAGGCGTAATGCGAGTACTCCTAATAAAGTCGGCTGTAGACGAAAAATTAGGTTAATATATAGAAAAATTTCTAAAGTAGAATGGTTATGCTTAATCCAAAAAAGTATTTCTCGGGGACTCTTGTCGAAGTGCGTAAGGCCAATAGTCCCATATAGAAGAAAATTTGTTAAAAGGATTTTTAAAAATTTTGTAAATTAAACGACTACAAAGCTTCCTCACGAGGAAGCAAAATTGATCAGATTGACTTGAAACGTAGTACTCTGGGGTTTTTGGGGTTGCTGATTACGAATCTGACATCAGTTTTTCGAAATTCAAAATGGCGGATCCAAGATGGCGGAAATTTTTTCAAAATTCGTCGAATTTGCTTGAAACTTGTTATTCGGGGGTTTTAAGGGTCGCTGATTACGAATCTGACATTAGTTTTCCAAAATTCAAAATGGCGGATCCAATATGGCGCACGACAAAATAAAAAATTAATTATAATGGCTTGAAACTGAATACTCGGAGGTTTTTAGAGTCGCTGATTACGAATCTGTCATTATTTTTTCAAGGTATTTATCGAAATTTGATTTCACCAAAAATTATCATACTGATGTCAGATTAACCAGTTTCAAACAAATTCAATAAATTTTAAAAAATTTTCCGCCATATTGAACCAGTTATTTTGAATTTTGGAAAACGAATATCATATTCGTAATCAGCGACCTCGAAAACCCCCGAGTAATCGGTTTCAGGAACATTTAAGTAGTTTTTAATTACCTTTTTTAAGTTGCGCATATATGCGTCATGAACCACTTTTGGCCAGTTTAGTTTTGCGCATATATGCGTCAGCAACAGTCAACTGGTTAACTGGGGAGAGATGTCCCAGGGAGACTTGTCCTGAATTTGCCACTGTTTTAATAAACATTTTTTAACTGGGGAGAAATTTCCCGGGGAGACTTGTCCTGGGGAGACTTATCCTAAATGTGCCACCGTTTTAATAAACAATTTTTACTGGGGAGAGATGTCCCGGGGAGACTTGTCCTGGGGAGACTTGTCCTGAATGTGCCACCGTTTTAATAAATAATTTTTACTGGGGAGAGATGTCCCGGGGAGGCTTGTCCTGGGAAGACTTGTCCTGAACATGCCACCGTTATAATAAACAATTTTTACTGGGGAGAGATGTCCCGGGAAGACTTGTCCTGGAAAGACTTGTCCTGAATGTGCCAATGTTTTAATAAATAATTTTCACTGGGGAGAGATGTCCCAGGGAGACTTGTCCTGGGGAGACTTGTCCTGAACATGCCACCGTTTTAATAAACAATTTTTACTGGGGAGAGATGTCCCGGGGAGACTTGTCCTGGGGAGATTTGTCCTGAATGTGCCACCGTTTTTATAAATAATTTTAACTGGGGAGAGATGTCCCGGGGAGACTTGTCCTGGGGAGACTTGTCCTGAATTTGCCACTGTTTTAATAAACATTTTTTAACTGGGGAGAGATGTCCCGGGGAGACTTGTCCTGAACATGCCACCGTTATAATAAACAATTTTTACTGGGGAGAGATGTCCCGGGGAGACTTGTCCTAGGGAGACTTGTCCTGAATTTGCCACTGTTTTAATAAACAATTTTTACTGGGGAGAGATGTCCCGGGGAGACTTGTCCTGGGGAGACTTGTCCTGAATGTGCCACCGTTTTAATAAACAATTTTCACTGGGGAGAGATGTCCCGGGGAGACTTGTCCTCGGGAGACTTGTCCTGAATGTGCCACCGATTTAATATATAATTTTTACTGGGGAGAGATGTCCCGGGGAGACTTGTCCTGGGGAGACTTGTCCTGAATGTGCCACCGTTTTAATAAACAATTTTTACTGGGGAGACTTGTCCTGGGGAGACTTGTCCTGAATGTGCCACCGTTTTAATAAACAATTTTTACTGGGGAGAGATGTCCCGGGGAGACTTGTCCTGAATGTGCCACCGATTTAATAAATAATTTTTACTGGGGAGAGATGTCCCGGGGAGACTTGTCCTGGGGAGACTTGTCCTGAATTTGCCACTGTTTTAATAAACATTTTTTAACTGGGGAAAGATGTCCCGGGGAGACTTGTCCTGGGGAGACTTGTCCTGAACATGCCACCGTTATAATAAACAATTTTTACTGGGGAGAGATGTCCCGGGGAGACTTGTCCTGGGGAGACTTGTCCTGAATTTGACACTGTTTTAATAAATAATTTTTACTGGGGAGAGATGTCCCGGGGAGACTTGTCCTGGGGAGACTTGTCCTGAATTTGACAGTTTTAATAAACATTTTTTAACTGGGGAGAGATGTCCCGGGGAGACTTGTCCTGGGGAGACTTGTCCTGAATGTGCCACCGATTTAATAAATAATTTTTACTGGGGAGAGATGTCCCGGGGAGACTTGTCCTGAATTTGCCACTGTTTTAATAAACATTTTTTAACTGGGGAGAGATGTCCCGGGGAGACTTGTCCTGGGGAGACTTGTCCTGAACATGCCACCGTTATAATAAACAATTTTTACTGGGGAGAGATGTCCCGGGGAGACTTGTCCTGAATTTGTCACTGTTTTAATAAACAATTTTTTACTGGGGAGAGATGTCCCGGGGAGACTTGTCCTGAATTTGTCACTGTTTTAATAAACAATTTTTTACTGGGGAGAGATGTCCCGGGGAGACTTGTCCACCCATGGCATTATTTACTTTTAATATTTACATTTGGGGAGAGATGTCCCTGGGAAGACTTGTCCTTTGGGAGGAGCTGTCCATGGGAAGACTTGTCCCATGGGGAGTTATGTCTCTGTGGAGACTTGTCCTGGGAGGACTTGTCCGGGGGAGACTTTCTGAGTGTGACTTGTCCCAACCCCAAAAACCCTTGTATACTAAGTTTCATAAAAATTCATCTAACAGATTTTGCTGAACATTTTGGGCCAATCATATGATTATTATTTTTCCAAACAGCGAAGGGGTTTATAAGATTGTTTCAAAATTTTTAAATTCTTTTGGTCTAAGTTTGCCAACCTGCATTTTCTAAGAAAAAAGTTTCGTATATTCGCATAATTCAAGTTATTTGAATCAAATAAATATATATTAAAAAAAATTATTTGAATGAGATAATTTTTTTTAGTGCATACTTTTACGTATGCAAATGGAAGAACATTAATTTATTTATTATAAATTTGGTATAAGGACTACATAAATAATTATTTGACGCAATTAAAGAGATATTGGTCTAAACTAAAATAATTAATTATGAAACTCGGGGTTTTTTAAAGTATCTGATTACGAATCTGAAATCACAATTTAAAAATTAAAAATAGTGGATCCCATATGACTAAAAAAATGTCCAATTTTGATAGATTTCGCTTAAAGTTTGTATAATAACAAATTGTTTACATTATAAAACAGTATGAAGCTAGAATTTCTTAAAAGTGACTTCAAATTCGTAATCAGATACGATAGAAACCCCCGAGTAACACTTTTTAATTAAATCTGATCAAATTTAAAAATTTGTCCACCATATTGGATTCATCATTTTCAGTTTCTACAAAGTAACTTTATATTCATAATTTGCGACCCCAAAAGCCCCCGAGTAACACGTTTTAAGGGAATAGGATCAAATTTGAAAATTTTTTTCGCCATATTGGATCCGCCATTTTAAATTTTTGAAAAGTGACTTTACACTACCGGTCAAAATTGAGAGACCACCCATTTTCAGTCGAATGAAAATCGTTTTAAAACATAAAATTTATTGAAACTAAAATTTTTTCTGCCCATTTTTTTAACCCCTTGACTGTGGATGACGTGTATACACGTGATGAAAAAAACTGGCCCAAACTGTGGATGACGTATATACACGTCATAGCCCAAACAATAAAAACATCTTAACGTATATTCGCAAAAATTCTTACTCGGGGGTTTCTGGGGTCGCTGATCACGATTCTGAAGTCAGATATTCAAAATACATAATTTTTTATCCAAAATGGCCGCCAAAAATTTTGAAAAATTTCAAAAGTGGATAAATTCTCTTAAAAATTCTTACTCGGGGTTTTTTGGGGTCGCTGATCACGATTCTGAAGTCAGATTTTTAAAATATATGATTTTTTATCCAAAATGTCCGCCAAAAATTATTCAGAATTTTAAAAGTGGATAAATTTTTCTAAAAATTCTTACTCGGGAGTTTTTGAGGTCGCTGATCACGATTCTGAAGTCAGATTTTCAAAATACATGATTTTTTATCCAAAATGTCCGCCAAAATTTTTTTAAAATATTAATAGTGGATAAATTTTTCTAAAAATTCTTACTCAGGGATTCTTCAGCTCGCTGATCACGATTCTGAAGTCAGATTTTCAAAGTACATCATTTTTAATAATCGTCTGCTGTATTGGATCCTCTTTGTTGAATTTTGAAAACCTAACATCGGATTATAGCAATCAGCGACCCCAAAAATTCCAGATTAACAATTTTCAGACCAATGTAATGAATTTTTAAAAATGAGTTGCTATATTGGATCCGCCATTTTGAATTTTTAAAAACTAACACCGGAATCGTAATCATCGACCACGAAAACCTCCAAGTAACGAATTTTAAGCGAATCCAATGAATTTTTCAAAACCATGACCGCCGTATTGGACCCGCCACTTTAAATTTTTAAAAACACTTTAAATTTTTAAAAACTAACACCGGCATCGTAATCAGCGACCCCAAAAAACCCCTTAGTACCTAGTGTCATGAAAATTTATTCACAAGAAGGTCTTATACATTTCGGGACCATTTTTTTATATTTTAGCTACACACTGAAGGGGTTAAAGATGATAAAATTTTAAACAGAAGAAGATATTTCAAAAGTTTTGCAAAAAAAAAAATTTTTGCAAGATATTTAGATTTGAAGAATCAGAAACTGAAAATAAATAAATAAATGTCAATTTTTTATAATATTAAAAAAAAGTTAAGAAAAATTAAATTTTCAATAATTTGTTTAAACAATAATTTTTTATTGTTAAAAAAATATGCTAAAAACATCATAGAGTTTCCTAACAAAATTATTTTCTCAAAATTTAAACCTTCCTTAATAAGTGGTTAAATTTTTAAAGAAGTGCTTTTTGATGTTTTTGAGAAAAAAATTTTTGAAGTTTGCGCTACAAGTTTTTGTGCGTTGCGCTAAATATAAGTAGCGCCTATATCAGTGTATTTTAAAAAAAATTATTTTCCTTTTTTATTGTAAAAAATCTTTTCCTCCACACTTTATCCAGGCTTATATTTCTAATTTTTTATTTTTATGGTCTTCAGTGGAACAAAAGTCAAACGTTATTGTATCAAATTTATTTTCTATACTAACTGAAAAAATGCTTTAAGGAAAAGATTTTTTACATTAACCCATTGATGCCTACAGGCAAAGGAATGCAGATATTATAAAAGTAACTATTGAAATCCTGGCATGGGATCTAATAATAATTTTTGTCGTTGAATGTTAAAAAAAATTTTTGTTAACAATTTTTTTATAAACAAATGAAGAAAAATCGATTTTTATAAGAAACTTATAGCGCTATTTGATTCTACGCTAAAAACCACTACGAAAACATATATTACATAATTTTTTAAAAAAGACCTATTGGTGTAAAAATGTTATAAACAATTAGCCTGCATTCATATTGTATGAGGTATAAGGATCGTTTTTGAAGTTAAAGTTTTTTTTAAACAAAATTAGCTTAATCAAGAGAGTTTTTGACGTTAAAAATTTTTTTAACAAAATTTTTACCTCAAAAACTATTTATGTAAGTAGAAATAAATAAGAAAATGTCTTCCGAGCGAGCGAGGAGTATGACGCTAGTAGTATATTAAGCAACAAGGTACGTAAAGGCAGCCATTTATTTACGGTGATTGTGACACGACCCAGGTAGAAAAATTTAATGGAAGCCTAGATATATGCTAGCGCCACCACTGGAATTTGCATGGCAGTTTATCTCGCCGACGTCTTCTAGCGCCTTGCATGGCGCGAGCACTTTCCGCTAGAATGCAACATAACCTCAAATTTCTGTTGCATAAAGTGTCAAAGGTGTTTGTTTTTATTTTTAAAGTAAAAGTAAATGTTTGCTTGTAGAATATTGTGGCATTTAAAAACAATAATAGTAAAGGATTCTAAGTATTTATATATTTGTAATTGTATTAAATTTAAATATAAATTGATATTGCATTATTATAAATTTCTTGTTCATTCGTTAATTTATACACTTATTTATAAAAGAATTTTTAGTATATGAATGTCTTATTCAACCTGCAAGAAAATTTTTAAATATATTTTAAGTAATTAATCTAACGATTTATCACCAAGAATAACAATAAATACTTTTTTATGGATCAAATATATTATTAATTTCTCTCCATTCGAATTAGAAAACATAACCTCAAACTGGATTTATTTTTTCTTTATTTTTAATTGACCTAGGTCATTTTTCTGTCAGCTGACAGAAAAAATTTACTGATTTTAAATAGGAACTTAATTTTTGCAATTATTATTATTATTATTATTATTATTATTATTATAAAAAAATTAGTTAATTTCAAAAATTTTAATTTTAATGTTTAACATGTGTAACTATTTTTGACACTGTCTTTTTTGTTACTCTAAAGAAATAAATAATTTTTTATGGAAATTTAATAATAATTTATTCTTAAAATTTCCATATTTAAAAAACAATTTTATGCAGCAAATAATGATCAAAATTATTATTAGGCTTGGGATTAAGAAAAGGTTACCGTTTTCTGAATTAAAATCTTACCATAACTTTAAACGAAACGTGTATTAACTCTTCAAATACGTTAAAACTTCATTGTTGGCAGATAATTAGTAAATGTTTTTTATATGTACACGATTTTTTTAATTATATTCGTCAAAAGAAATGACATAGGAATCATTTTTTAATTCGTGAAATAAAGTATTGGCAGGTGAGGTTATGTTCATTCTAGCACTGTGAGCAGAATGCGAGAAAGGCGCTAGACTACAAAAGTGTTTCAAATGCTCTCAGCGCCACTACAGCGCAATGGAACGCGAGAGTGGCACCATGCTAGCGCCACCAAATTTTTCTACTAGGGAGACTGCAATATAATATCATTAGGAAAATATATTTCTAATTTCGTTCGCTGATTTTAAGTTTCGTTTAATTTGGTGCTAAACACTAAAAGATATTGCAATTCGAATGTGGGCTGACCCACCCAGGTCCAACCCAGGACCTACCTGGGCTTCCTAGTTTCATTAGCAAAAATTTCTAAGTCCAAGTCTAAAAAATTTTTTGCAACAAAAAATTAATGCTTAAAATGATTTAGAATAATGAAAAACGTGTTTTTAACATAAATTTTTTTGACATTTTTTTAAAAAGTGGATCACCCGCTTAATTAATTAGGAAAAATTTCCAAGTCCAAAAGACGAATATTTTTTTTAGACCAAGAAATTAATGTTAAAAATGATTGAAAACAATGAAAAACCTGTTTTTATCGAAAATGTATAGATATTTTTTTTCTTGATATAATATAAAAATATTAATTTTTGAATTTTTATATTTGGATATTATTTTATTATTATTGTTGTTGTTAAATTATTTTTTTTATTTATTATCGTGTATTAGTGTCAATAATTACTATATTGAATCATCAAAAGCAAGTCCACAAGTCACTGACAATAAAAATTTTGAACTCAACTAGTTTCATTAGCATAGTGGTCAGGGCGTTAGTCTCGTAGTTCGTAGGTCGTAGGTTCGATTCCCGCGTGCGTTAAACTTTATTCACTTCTTAGGTTTGCGTTTATTCCGATTTTTCTGCATTGTATTCGTATAAGTATGCGATTTAATGATTATATATACTGTAAAATAATTTAATTAACAAATTTATAATTTTTTTATAATTTTTAATGTATATATTAGAGGAATATATATTAATCTCTACATATACTAACATTATTTATGAATTCGCTTTTGGTCATCATTTAATTGAAAAAAATAATAATTAATTAAAACTAATACTTATTATTAATAATTTAGGTTATTTCTTTATCAAATATTAAAAACTAATTAAAATTATAATAAAATATATAAATAAACTGGTCCTAACTAGGCTCCCAAGTTAGGACCAGGCTAGAATCGCATCACCCCAGTGGGAAATTTCCAACCGGCGCGGATCCTCGCCTGTACCGACGCCGGAGTAGTGGTACTGGCTGGGAACCGCCTGCCTACCGCCCGAGAACTGGTATTCTACCAAAAGATGACTTGGCCAGGAGCTGGCTGGCCATCCGTCTCGGAACTGGCATTCTACCGCCCGGTAACCGGCCGCGAAGAGCCGTTCCGTGTATAATTCAACCGGCTGGGACCCGGCACTGTACCGACTGCGGATCTTTCATTTCCTAGCCAGATGTGCGCTGCCAATGCTGGCATTCTACCGACTGACAACCGGGTCGGATCCAAATGATAATTTCAACAAATATCAATAAAAAATAATAATTAATTGCAAAAGATAAATACGGATGACAATTCATTGACAGTTCACTTTACACATTTTTTTATTTCTTTATACACTTAAACGCAATTTTTTATTACATACACATTTGAAAAATCCTAACGCTTGGGGGTACGAACCTACGCCTAACCGAATATTCACGCACCGAAGTCACGCACGCTAACCACTATGCTACGCTCGCATGGAACTCTCAAACCTTAAATGCTTTCAAGTCTCACTAGCTGAAATAAAAATTGTAAAATTACTACGCGGCAATAGGCAATTTGGAAATACGAACTGATGTAATACCGGTATTTATGAATATTTTAATATTTCGTTTAAAAAGGAACTTGTTAAAATTGTTATTTTATTATTATATTTTTTAATATTTTATTACGTAATTATTAATAATTGAATGAAATTTGAATGCACACTGAAAAAAAAAAGTATTGAACCAAGAAAATTTTTCTTGGTTGAAGCAAATCGTGGGATTGAATACGGCCAAGACTATTAAAGTATTGATTCAAGAAAACGATTTTCTTGACATAGGATATTTGGGAGAAGAACATATATTCTTGATCCAAGAAAATATGGAATTCGACCAAGAAGTTAGTCTTCTTATACGAAGTATGAAATGTATTAAATGAATAAAATATTTTCTTCTTCTAAGAATATATATAGATAATTGAATTATTTTATTTGATTCATTCAATTTTTTGTAACATTCGTTCAAGTAATTCAAGATTTAAATGAAGAAAACATTTATTTTGTGAGAGAACGCAGATATTCTTGATCCAAGAAAATATGGAATTCGATCAAGAAGTTAAGTAGCATGTAAGAAATGCAGAATATATTAATTCAAAATCATTTATGCATCAAATCAAGAATAAGTATGTTCTCTGTCCAAGAAAATATTTTCTTGATTTGAGAAAATTTATAGATTTCAATCAAAAAAATACTTTCTCAATACAAGTAAATTATTTACTTAAATTACCCCCCCCCCCTTTACCCCCATCCCATCTTTTCTAATACTTAGGTCAAACATTTTTATTATTTAATTAATTAACATTTATATTTTTTATTTAAATAATTAAATAATTGTTATTTTACATATATATTTACATTTAATTATTACTTAACACAAATACAACAAATATACCTTGAAAGAAAATTTTCCACGGTCGGAGGAATTGACCTCGGGTTGCACGCACCAGAAGCCGTCAAGCTACCACTATGCCATCCTAGCCTCAATGGACAGTTTTCAAAAACTGATATTTAAGTTGCATATACATTTGAAGAAAAATATTTTCTTGGATCAAGAACACTGGCATTGTGTTAAGTAAAAAAAAGTTTCAAAGCAAATAAATAAAATGATTCGATTCAAGAAACATGAATTCTCCACACAATACTTTATTATTTCGCTTAAGAACATGATATTCTAGATTCAATACTTTTTGGTACTTCGGAAAAGTAAAATATTTGGTTGAAATAATTACATATTGAGTTCTGCCAAATACTAAATTGTTAATTCAAGAATTCTGTTCAATGCTAATAATTACTTGACACAAGAAAATGAATTTCTTTCTTCAAATAAATATGGGATTAATTGAATATAATTTTTAATCAACTTGAAACAAATATCCTTTCTTAAAAAAGACATGGAGTGGAAAGGTCGAATGTATCGAAAAGTATCGAAGTAAAGAATGGGCAATGAGAATGTAAAATCTTAATAGAAGGGTGTTTTTAAAATTGTTTGTACATGTGAAGGTGGCGCTGCAGTCGTATGTTATTTAAAAAGAGCGCGAATATATAAATTTTATTTTTGTTAAGAGAAAGTACTCATAATAAATCTTATTTTGCATTGTCAAAAAAAACGTCAACATTTCAAATATAAATAAGCAAATTATTAACTGAAAAAATTTGAATATTATTATTAATGAAATAATGGACTTGGACAATGGACATATAAAAAATTAAAAACTAGCACCGTAGACGGCCGCTTGCGGCCGTCGGAGGAGCTAGTTTACTTATATTAACCTTCGTATTTTCTTGAATCAGGATTATATGAGCGTTGAATTAAGTAAAAACTTTTTTAAAGGAAACAAAAGAATGATTTAATTCAAGATCTTACACTTAATTGAATTGAATAAATAAAATATTTCATTCCAGAAAATATAACATTCTCGCAAGAAATTAATGATTTTGAAACATGAGAATATAGAAATGCTTCAAGTAAAAGAAATGCTTAGATTAATTAATATTTCTTTGAAACAAAATAATTTTTAATTGAGTTGAAACAATTATTAACTTGTATTAATCTTCCCATTTTCTTGGCTCAAGACTATGGGTGTTGGATGAAATAAATAGTTGCTTTAAAGGAAATAAAAAAATTATTTGACTCAAGATACCAAATGACTCAAGGTAAATTACTTGACGTGAGAACATGATATTCTTGATTCAATACTTTTTCGAGACTTGGCGCATGTAAAACAGTTCGTTTGAAACAGTAGGATATTTACTTATGTCAAACCCATATTTTCTTATTTCAATAACTTTGATCAATGCTCAAAATTACTTGACACAAGAAAATAAATTTCTTCCAATAAGAAAATATGGGTTTGTTTCAAATAAATCAGGTCAAGAAAATGCATTTACTTGATTTAATTAAATTTTTTTTTTTAGTGCACAACACATTTTTTTAATTATTTAATTTGCAGAAAAGTGTCAATAAATAATTACTTAATATATTGTTTAAATTAAAAAGAGATTATTAATTAATTAACAATAAATAAATTAATTAATAATCTGTTTTTTATATATTTATTTAATGTGTTATTTATTGTAGGTATTATTATATATTGAACACATTTTCTTTCAAGTTAATATTATTATTTATTAAAAATTATTTATTTAATTGCACATTAATAAAGTTGGATTTTTATAAATATAATGAAAAAATTAAGTTTCTTATATTCTTCCTTTGCATCAATACAATTAATTTATTTATTGGTTAAATAATAATAATAATAATAATAATAATAATAATAATAATAATAATAATAATAATAATAATAATAATAATAATAATATTATTATAATAAATCCAATTAGTTATTGTAATAATTAATTAGCTATGATATATATAATAAAATAAATTTATGATTATACTGATAATGTGAACTATAACAATAAATGACGAGATCCGCAGTCGGATCCGCCCCAGCACCGAGCTAGTACAGATCTAACATCCATCATTCTTCCGACGCCCGTAGAAGAATGAAATCCGCAGGCGGAACAAATCCAGTACCACGCCAGTACTGACGAAAGTAGAAAGGCGGATCCAAAATTCTGAGCCTAATCTGTTCCGCGCCGGTTGAATTTTGGGATCCGAATCGGTACAAAACATCGGTACTGGCGGTCCGCACGGGCGCGGATCCCAGGCGGTTGTAAACTCCGACATTCGTCCGACTTTTCCTCCTGGGACCAGCCATTGTTGGTCTAACCTACACTGCCAACCTAGGACCAAGCTATTAACAGGGCAAAATAGGTAGGACCTGGCTAGGACCAATTTTCATTTTCCACACGGGTTTATAAATATTCTCAACTTTGCTTAGGAATCTTTAAATCGAAAGTTTTTAAAAAAAGTATTCACGGTAAGCAAAATGTATTCACCGTAACCCACCAATACGGTTTTGTCGCGAAAACGCATTCACCGAACGTCTTCACCAATACTTTTTCTCTATTCTGAATACTTTTTTTTTACTGGGCAGTAAAAAAAATTCGATACACGGACCGCGGAGTTCGTATACGAGCTCGGTAGCTCGTATGAGAAATATGAGAAAACTCTCATACGAGCCTTTTCCGTAATGAGAAGTGTATAGATGCTTGTATACGAGGTGACTTTTAAAGCATTTTTCTTAATATAACACTATTTTAAAGTAAATGTAGATAATAGAAAAAAATTTTCAAAGTAAAACAAAGCTAAATTTATAAGGGAAATGAAGTTTTAAGAAAAAAAGGATAATTTTATTCAAAAAATTTATTCACACTGAAAACAGGTTAGAATTTGATAATTCCTTGTTACTCTAACTAACCGACATTAGATATTTCTCGTATACGGTAAGCAGATTTTGTATTAAATTTAATTATTTTATATAAGAACATTTATATAATAAATAAATAATATAATATATTATTAATTAGTAATGAAAAAAAATTATTAATTCTACCGCCAATACAAAATCGTGCTTACCGCATCCGAGAAATATCTAATGTCGGTAAGTTAGAGTAACAAGGAATTATCAAATTCTAACCTTTTTTCAGTGTGAATAAATTTTTTGAACAAAATTATCCTTTTTTTCTTAAAACTTAATTTCCTTTATAAATTTAGCTTTGTTTTACTTTGAAAATTCATTTCTATTATCTACATTTACTTTAAATTAGTGTTATATTAAGAAAAATGCTTTAAAAGTCACCTCGTATACAAGCATCTATACACTTCTCATTACGGAAAAGGCTCGTATGAGAGTTTTCTCATATTTCTCATACGAGCTACCGAGCTCGTATACGAACTCCGCGGTCCGTGTATCGAATTTTTTTACTGGGTAGTATTATAATTATTAGTATTAATTATTAATAATTACTTTTAAAAGATATTAAACTATTCGATTGAAATAGAACTTAAGTTATGATTACAATATTCTTACAACAACAAAACTAATATGAAAATGTGATCCAGACATAACCTAGAAATCTAAATTTATCAATCATATCTTAAAAACATTATTTATTTCATTCAAATTACTTTAAGTATTTTATACCAATTTAACTTTTATTTTATACAATATTATTGAAATTATGGTTTTTCAGTTGCACGGGAACATAGGTTTTTTATTTTCAAAAATATTAAGTTATTTATTTAATCTAATGAAATTATATTGTTACGGAATTATTTATTTTAGTTATTAATATTATATAATGTTAATTATTTCATTAACTATTATCAATTTTAATATATACAATTTTTTTTATTTTAAAACAGATAAGTGCACGCATGCATTTAAATGTAGAGAAAATTCTCTTAAATTCTCCGGAAGGAGAATATTCTCGGTCATATTCTCGAGAATATAACCGGATTTTAAATTACCAAGAATTTTGCATCTCTAACTTATTTTAAAAGGATTCAAATATGTAGCAGAAAATTTTTAAAAAGTAGTAAATACACTGTAAGAGACATTTTTGAAATTTTCCCAAATTTAGTACACGTCAAAGACGGGTATGACAGCTGGCCATTAATAAAATTATCATAACGAACAACTAGAATTATCAAAATTTTTTTGCTTGTTTTCAAATAAAACTTAAAATTTTCAAAAAAGAGAATGTGATTTATAACAAGTAGTATAGCTAGGGGGGTACGGGGACAGGTTCTGATCTCGGCTAAGTACCCTCGGTCGGAAATGCAGATTTCTACTTTATCAGTGGTTGGTAGAGGTTCTCTGTTTTACCGACCGAGGGTAGTTCCTGCTGCCACCGCTAGATGGCGCCACTTACAAATTCCAAACCCCTTGGCGGGAAATTTAAAAATTTAATTTCAAACTTTCGCGTGGCTTAGAAGGGGTTCTCTGTTTTACCGACCGAGCGTAGTTCCTGCTGCCACCGCTAGATGGCGCCACTAGCGAATTCAAACTTGCTTGGCGGGAAATTTAAAAATTTTATTTTGGAAATTTAAAGTCTATTGGAAAGGGTGTTCTGCTTTACCGACTATTGAGTTCCGGCTGCCTCCGAGAGATGGCGTTACCATCGAATTCAAACCGCGGGAAATTTAAAAATTTATTTGAAAAATTCAAACCGCTTGGACAGTGAGCCGCCATTTTGTTTTACCGACAGAGTGCGGTTCGAGTGTTGTGTCGAGAGATAGCGCCACAACTGAATCGTTTGTATTTCGCGGGCAAAGATGGCGCCCTATTGTTTACACTAATAAGATTATTAAAATTTTAATAGATGGTGCTTGTAAAAGTTGTTGAAATCTATTATATTAAACATAACCTTAAAATATATTGTATTAAACATAACCTTAAAATCTATTTCATTAAACATAACCTTAAAATGTATGCCTTATTCTCTAACGTAATACTAATGAAGGTATTTAATTAAATACAGTATTAATAACATTTCATACATTTATTACATTCAATATACAATATTTACACTTGTTTTATTTTAAATTCAATATGGTTGTATGGACCACCAATATACTTCAGTCGTAATTGTCCAGAATTAATAGCTTCTTGCATCTGATCCAAGCATATCGAGTCATCAGTGAACATTGGTACAAATCTTGAAGGTAGGAATGTATTCAATTTTTTATCCACCTCAACGACGACCTTGACTCCATACCTGGTGTTAACGACCTGGATCTTTGTTATAGGATACTTATGTCCAGGAGTCAGCTCGGAACGCGGCTTCGTAGGTAGGAAAGCATCCATGCGACCAATGGCGTTGATTTTGGTTAGATCCATCTTTTCTTAGAGATAATACTTTGTGAAGTTACAAAACAGAATGAGCTTTACAGCTCAAGGTGCCTCTATTTATACCCAAATATCACGCATTATCCCCACCATTACTTTCACGCATGCGCAGTACCCCTACCACTATTTTACGCATGCGCAATAGCTTTTTATGTTTGTAAAATACCCCCACTTTTTATTATTGAGCCACGCCCACTTTGTGACGTCATAAGACAAGTTTAGACTAGTTTTAACATGTTTAATAGTTTTACACATGTGTAATAAAGATAATAGGATAGGGAAAGGTTAATTAAAGTAAACATTAATAGACATTTAATACATTTATTCATTATATAGGAAATTTTCACAATCATTATAAAAATCTTTCAATGTACAATCATTGTCAACTTCATCATTATTTTCTATATTATTTCGTAGTACATTCGATGGTTGTATCAACCAATTTCGTAGATTACATACATTTTTAACCGCGCAATTGCTAAAGCTACGTGTGTGATTTGTACATGTAGATGAACTGTCTACACTTAAACTTTTTAGCGACGGACATTTAAAATCATCTAAATTAAACACATTCAATGTATATTTTTCGAACCATTTTTGTTTTTCTAAACCTTTTACATAAACGGTAGGTGTACCTATTAGTACTTCTTTTATTATAGGTTGTAATTCTTCATAACATACGTCACCAGCAGCCCAATCGATACCATGATAATTATTTGTAAGCCATCGATTCTCACATTTGTATCTTGCAGGCAATCGACTCCAGGCATATGGCGGCTCGAAGAGGTAGACCAATGGATGAGCATCTTGTTGAAGTGGTAGAATCGCCAACTCTTTGATGACAAACTCGTTGTATGGTCTCTTGAAGCACTGAATATCTACGACGTACGCCATGGTATCTGAAATAGAATAATGGCTCAAGCCTTAGAGAGACGCTCTCTTTATAGCCTTTCCCCCACCACTCCAAATACCCCCACTACCGATGTCGTGTACGATTGGTCATTATTTCTACCAATCACGTTACTTTTTTAACAACGCCGCTGATTGGTGTATACTGTATAATGCGGTCGTGAATTATAAGGCAATATGCAGCTGTATTGGCTGGAAAATTTTCACTTGCTTCAAATTCCAATCGCACATCTACAGATGCTTGTTTTAGAAATTCGTTTTGTTTTGAGCAATCAATAACAGCCAATGGTGCATAATCTTTAAAATTATTTCTAGTTAATAAAGGTTCAGATTCTTTTCCATAGTAGGACGGTTGAAAATTACAATACATTTCATATAATATGGAAAATTTGTTTTGAGTAAAATTTAAATTTAAATTTACATAAGGATAGTACTGTGAGTTTAAGAAAAGTTTAACATTGAGAAGATTGCAGGCATCAAATAAATTTGCATACCTTTCTTGATCTTCTTTTCGATTTGTTTGAAAACCAAGAATAACATATCGAGGTTTTACAACTTGTGTTGAAGTTTTTACAGTCCACACATGCTTTTGAGTGGCAGGAATCATAGGATATTCATACAAATCCCATGATCTAAAACTCATTGTTATAAGTGAGTCTTTTTCAATGAATTTCAATAATTCAATTTTTTGTCGATCATTTACCATTAAATATGGAATCAACCATTCAACTTTATTAATAATAATTTTAAATTCTTCACGCTCTGCTGCTTCAATGTTTACTACAGCATTTAGATCAGTACGAGATCTTGTTAAAATAAGTTCATGTTTTGCATTTACAACCATCTTTCGATAGTCTTCAGCAAAACCAATAATCATACTTAGTGGAATATTTACATCAAAATATCCAGCATCATTTGTTACTCTGCTATCATCATCATCATAAGGTAGATAACCAGCATTTTCAGAGTAAATCATTTGATTAGGTGTTTGAGAAATTATATTTTTCATTGTGGTTGTAATACCAACATTTTTGGAGCGATCAATTTCAACACCATTTAATTCATAACGAATCTCATTAAACAGGTAGGAAATACCATTGCTAATTAACTTTGTATTAGTTACAAGCGTATTGTTAGGCTTAACAATTCTTCCAGTGACGTGTAGAGTACTTTTAAAGGGAAGAATGTACAAGTCTTGATGTTGAACTGCAATTCGAATCTCGTCACTGTTATTAAATGCTGATGACACGTATGGTTGATGTGCATGAATCTTATAGTGTGCCACAGAATTATCAAATTTTACTGGACTTAGAATGTTTAAAATCTCTTCCATTTTTGTTACAACAACAAATAAAAAGTATGTGAAAAATTAATTTTTTCCCTTGTTTTCTTGATAAACTCTTAGGCCGAGCTGCTTCAGAAATAGTATGTTCTGAGATGTTAGTCTCTTGCGAACTGATTGAGGAATGAATGACTTCTGACATGGTAACTCATTTATATAGCTTCCACCAGTTTTTCTATGAAATACAATTCCCATTACGTTGATTTAACGTGTAATCGAATTGTTATAGTTTCACCTCTAAAATTTATTAAATCTCCGTCTTGATCAACGATTCTTATTTGAATATTATGTATTGCCTTCACGGCGATTGGAAGGTAAATGACGTGAGATGGAACTTCCACAATCTCATATCCAGCTGGTACAATTGGAAAAAATTCGTGAATTGTGTGTACCTTTTTATTATTTATGTATGCACCAGTAGTAATGTTACATTCAATTCTGATAGCATTTACCTTAAGAATGGCTACTGGTACATCTGACGTATGAGGTATATTAGCTGTCAATATTCGTGGAGTAAATCCTAATAATTTACCAATTGAATCGTTTTGTTCAAAACTCACTTCAAGGCTGCTTGTTATTTCACTACGTAAAGTATTATTGTTAGGTTTGATTCTTACAATTTCAGATCCATTTTCAATAGAGTTTTGAATATATTTTTCAATATCTTCAATTTCATAGCTTCCAGGGGGTATAGTAATCACTTTATCACCAATATAAAATTTATTTTTACCTTGATCAATATTAGGAATTGAATTAAAGGTTAGTAATTCAACTAAGCCAAGTACATAATTTTTATTAGATAATAATTCTATCGGAGGAAAATATTCTGCCTCCAGGACAGATGAATTGCCTGAGATAGTCAGAGTAAAAGATTCTTCCATGTTGATGACTTTTTATATACTGATTAGCTGCAATGACTTACAATCACTTATATAGAATATATTTTTGAGTTATTTCAAGCTGTCCACATAAGAATTTTAGACATAAATGACCACAATTAAAGCTATTATAATCTTGATAATTTTGATGATTATACTGTATTAAAGTATTGTAACCTAAGTAATTGACAAGTTCATAGGGTGGTTGAAGATTTCCAAAACTATCAAAGTATACTGCTTTATTATTAACTTTTTTATATGCAACCCAATGAGTTCCAGAACCATCTTTATCATCTAAATTAATAATGGCGGATTCATTTTTTCGAGGACCACTTATAGGTAGTTCATTTCGCATAAAAACTCCTCGAAAATGGGAAATTTTCATTTCTTTAGCATATTTAAGTAAATCTAGATCTGTAAGTGCTCGTTGAGGCAGCTTTAAACTTTTTTTTTCTACATCGCCTCTTAATACCTTGTCCTTTAACGTATGGTTTCAAATGAAGTCCCAATCCTTGTCGGTATGGTTTTAAATGTAGACCTTTGCCAAGTGCCACTGCTTCCAACTCTCTATTATGACGCTGAGCTTCCTTCAACTGCTCTTTTGCTGCACTTGCATCATTAACAGCTTTTGCTACACCAGCAGCTCCCCCAGTAAGCGCTCCAAGTGCACTTAGACCAGCAAAAATTGGAATTAATGGTAACAGACCACCAACTTTTGATGGAACAGGTAGAATTCGAGGTGTTAAAACCTTTTCTCTACCACCTGCTTTCCTTACAGCTTTTCGAGCTGTTTCAATAGCTGACTTTATTGTTGATCGAGCATCATTACCAGGAATTATTGATTTTCTTGCAGCATCCACAATTTTTCTAAGATTTACTCGTTTTTTTGATTTTGTCTTCTTTACTCGTTTCTTTGACTTTGTCTTCTTCTTTACTCCCATTCCAAATTTTGATTTTGCTTTCATAGCGTTTGTTATTGCGTAAGCTGCAGCTCTTTCACTATATTGTGCGTCTGGAGCAAATACACGTTGCCACGCTTTGTCAGCTAATACTCTATCAGCAGCGTTTCTTTCTTCAACGTTTTCTCGATTTTTCGAGTAAGCAATATCGTGCTCTTTACAAGCGGCGTCTAATGGATTAACACCTGGATCACCTCGGTCTAGACGTTTTGCTAACTTTGTGCCTGGTCCACAATATTGATAACCTGGCAAATGTAATTCAAATGGTAACTTGTTTATAAGATTATTAATTAACCCTTTTCCTTGAGAGCGATGATGTATAATCATACCTTACTCTGTGAAAGTTAAAATTAGAATGACTTGTGAGCTATATAAGCGCTGTATTTATACCTTTAGCGGCAGTCTAAATCAGAATGCGGTTCAAGGAACAACTTCACAAGCTGCCAGTCGTCAATCTAGACTCGATTGTCGAACAACAAGAGAAGAAAGTGAAGCGTCATGGTAGTTTATTTTCCGGTAGTATTCGAGCTATTTTTTGTGGACCATCAAATTGTGGAAAGACAAATGTACTCCTTTCTTTAATTTTACATCCTAATGGTCTTAGATTTGATAATATTTACTTATACTCAAAGTCTTTACATCAACCCAAGTATAAATTCTTGGAACAAGTTGTTAATAATGTTGAAGGAGTAGAGTATTTACCATTTAGTGAGCATGAAGAAGTCATTACTCCTAAAGATGCAAAACGAAATTCAATATTTATATTTGATGATATTGCTTGCGAGAAGCAAGATAATGTAAGGGCATTCTTTTGCATAGGTAGACATGTTGATGTTGATTCTTCTTATCTTTGTCAAACATATGCCCGCGTTCCTAAACATTTGGTACGTGATAATGTTAATTTACTAGTTCTTTTTCGTCAAGATGAGAAAAATTTAAGGCATGTTTATGATGATCATGTTAATACTGACATGACATTTAATCAATTTCGAGAACTATGTTCAACATGTTGGAATTCAGACAAATATGGATTTGTAGTAATTGATAAGGATTCTGATTTAAATGATGGAAGGTATAGAAAAGGATTTGATAGCTTTGTAACACTATAAATATAGGATCATCCCTAAAATATTGTTAGTTCAATATGAAACCTTGTAATAATAACATGTTTCATAAAGAAAAAGAATATCTTCATCAAATTGCTAAAGCTAGCGAGGCAATTAGGCGAAAACATCGTATGTTAAAATTAGGAAAAGAAGAAGCTGAAAATGTGCTGACTGAAACTATTAAACCGATAGTTCAACCCTTACAAAAAATTATTAACTTGACAGACACTGAACATGAAAATATCAAGATTGAAAAGAAAGAGCAGAAGATGGATGATAGCATATACTTTGAAAGTGAAACTGAAAAATCTCCAGATGATGATAAAATAAGTAATAAATTTCTATACTTATTAAATCATAATAGAAAGCAATGTTTAGATTCAACATACGGCATACGTAAGCTAAGTGATGGATCACTTATGATTGGTGATTCACCAATAACTCTTGAAGATCAGCATGTAAAAATTGGTAATAAACGATATCTTCAAACGCTTGGATTACTTGAACTTTTATTTAAAAGTAAACCTACTACATCACTTATAAGTGAAGATGATGAAAGAAACTATAAAGAGATTCTGATTGCTACTAATGCACACAAAAAGAAGTATAGTTCCTCTGAATCTATACGTACGGATAAGAGTTACAAGTATTTGAATTTTATATCTCAATTCTTCCCTCGAACACCTACCAATTTTCAACGAGAATATATCTATTGGGATGATCCAAATGAGTTGGTTGACCGTCTTAGACTATTAATGGCTTCTCAAGCTGCTGGAAATCCTAGTCACAATAATGAAATCATGTCTATCATTGAGGAACTACGTGAAGCTAAAATTATATATTAAGATGTGTTTTAGCAAATATCATTCATTTCAACAATGAGCATTGACGTGTTCGGACATCCTCTCAATCAAAGAGGAACAGCAAGACGAGGGCCTCCTGGAGTTGGTTTTAAACTTAATTCTCAAGGTAACTTTGACGTTGAAGGAAGAAAACTCTCTAATCTTGCTAACGCTGAAGAAGAAAACGACGCTGTCAATTTAAAACTTGTACGACATATGATAAAACACGAAGTGCGTTTATTGTATGAAGCTAGTGCCTCACTTAGATCAGAGGTGGACAATAACAACTTATTTCTAAAAGTTCTTGAAGACTCTATTACAGAAAAAATAAAAAATTTTGAAAAAGATATAAATGAAGACTTATCTTATTGAACAGCTGAAATTATTAGTGAATTGGATACTCGCTTAAGTGCTCTCGAGAATGAACAACAAAAATTAACAGTAGTGAATGAACTTCATACCCAGGCTAGAAAAAATTATCCTCGACGGCGAGTTGAAATGCGTGATATTGATGAGACATGGCAAGCAGATTTAGTAGAAATGATACCTTATTCAAGAATAAATAAAGGTTTCAAGTATTTACTAACAGTTATAGACATATTTTCGAAATATGCTTGGGCTGTTCCAGTAAAAAGTAAAAATGGAAAAGATGTTTCTCATGCAATGCAATCTATATTTGCTAAAAAACGCATACCAAAAAACTTGCATAGTGACAAAGGAAAAGAATTCTATAACTCACAATTTAAAGCATTAATGAAAAAGCATAAAATAAATTTTTACTCAACATACAGTAATATGAAAGCTTCCATTGTTGAACGGTTTAATCGAACACTAAAAAGAAAAATGTGGATGCAATTTAGTTTACGAGGAAACTACAAGTGGTATGATATATTGCCTACTCTTATTTCCAACTACAATAATACCAAACATAGAACAATTGGAATGAAGCCTAAAGATGTTACTTCAGAAGACGTTGAAATTTTAAAAGAAAGGATCTCTAAACTGAGAAAAATTCCTTTAAGACGACCAAAGTATAAAATTGGTGACAAAGTTCGAGTAAGCAAATATAAAAACGTTTTCGAGAAAGGATATACACCCAATTGGACAACAGAAATATTCACCGTGGATCAAGTTGTATCAACTCAACCAGTGACTTACAAGCTCAAGGATTACCAGGATCAACCCATCAGCGGAGGATTTTTATGAAGAGGAACTTCTTAAAGTAAAATATTCAGATATTTATCTTGTGGAAAAAATTCTCAAGACACGTGGAAACAAAGTTCTTGTCAAATGGCTTGGCTTTGATAATTCTCACAATACGTGGGAAGATAAAGCAAATGTATAATCTATTATTCGCAAATCGCCCCCAGTAACTTAACGCAAATGTCAATCAACCAGCAAATCAATCAAAGATTAATGTTAGCGTAGAACCTCTCTATAAATCAAAACTACTTCCAACAACAGACCTTTACACTGCCAGTGCCAAATTTAATTAACATTAAATCAATAATGAATCATTAATGAATCAACAATGAATCAATAATGAATCACAATGAATCATTAATGAATCAACAATGAATCATTAATGAATCAATAATGAATCAATAATAAATCAATAATGAATCAACAATGAATCAATAATGAATCAATATTAAATCAGTTGGCACTGGCATTGTAAAGGTCTGCTGTTGGAAGTAGTTTTGATTTATAAAGAGATTCTACGCTAACATTAATCTTTGATTGCTTTGCTGGCTGATTGGCATTTGCGTTAAGTTACTGGGGGCGATTTGCACATTTAAATTATATTACATTAATATAAGTTTTAATCATGTTATTATGTATATATGGAAGGATTTTTTAAATAAAAACACATGGAAATTGTATATAATTGCATTATTTATTAACAAACCTTTTATTTTTTTTTACAATCATATTTTACAAAATCATTCGTCGATTTTAGGGATCGCATAATGTCCCCACGGTAGAGTGTCAGTACTCCCCGGTAACAAATATCGTTTGTCGTCTTGCGGACTTAGGCTACTTTTATCTGTTTTACAGTTTCGACATTGTGTAACCGCGATCTAATGTTATATTGCGTTCGAGTTTGAATGTCAAAATCTCTCAGACATTTTACATAATCATCAAAGTGAATACTCTTTTTAACAACACCGGATTTAATACCTTTAGCTTTTTTAATAAAATCTTGACCTTCAACCCGTACGCTGTACATCTTACTCCGCAAGCCAACAAATTCGGTAACGATCTTGCCGTTACATTCGTCTTTCATTAGACCGAGAATCTTTTTGTTGGCTTGCGGAATGCCGTACACGTTGTTTGCGGGATAGTCTGACGTATCGAACTTTTGGATGTCATTTTTCATGTCATTGTAGATATCTTTACATTTAATTTCGTAGATTAGACTGTCTGTATCGGTATACATCAGTTTTACAATTGTCGCCGTATTTTTTAACATATACCCGTAGTGAAAATCGTAGATTAGCGTTTTGGATACATCAAGCACACTTAACCCCACATAGATTGGTTTGTTGAGTAGTACCTCGGTTTTACACAGTTCAATGGCAACCAGATTTTTGTCGAATATCGCTCGACTATGGAAATTCGGGGCGAGAAATAAGGGCTTCAGCTCCATAGCGGCCAAACCATTGGGTGACAAGCTTAATGTCGACATGTTTACGGACATTTTCCATTGTTTTACCGTATACCGCATTGTTCATGAGCTTGAACAAATTTTTCTCGAACTCATTCTTGGCGTTGGTTCGCATCATCGTATTATAGTCTATATATGGTTTAAGCCATGTTGATTGCTTAAACTGTAAGACTCGATGAATTTTAACAAGCTTAATGCCGTTGGCGACAACTTGTTTTAAAGTGCGGTAGTGGATCACATATTTTTCTTTTGGTTGGAGAGTTGTTAATAATTTCTCCTGTTTCGAGAGGGGTGGTTTCGCATTTTCTGCGCAAAATGGCATATCTTTGTGAGTATCGTGGAGATTTTCAGGATACTCCAAGTCAACTTCGAGTATGTACCCAACAGGTGAATCGTCAGGCACATTAAATCGAAGGAGTTGTCGACATTATCAACCCATTTGAAGCCGCCATAAGGGAGCGCTTGAGCCATTGCCCAGCCATATAGATTATTGGCATCGAAGTACATAATATAGCTTGTATCTTCATTTTTGTCAAATTTCTCCATATACGGATTATTTGCTTTAGTATATCGGTTGCAACATTGGCTAACGCCACCTCTAATACCAGACTTAACAAACATAATCATATCGATATCGGTTATTAGTTGCAATCCTATGCTCGTGTACTTGAGCATAGCATCCCAAGTTAAACCGGGGGTTGTGTAGTAGTGGGCAGGATCTAAACCATACGCTTTTACACTTCTACTCGGAAATTTTCAAAGACGTCCGCAAGTAACAATACATCGGTTTTCATATACAAATGGACATAGTCATATAGATTTTTACAGTCAAACTCGGTCCATACATTTTGCGCATGCGCATACTCGTCATCAGAAATACCGGCATCATAAAGCGTACTATAAAATTTCTCGATCGGGGGCAATTCTGTCTCATCTAACTTACTTTTCGAGTCAAAGTACTCATAAGGGAATACACCCTTGCGCGTCAATAATTTAATTTTTTCCGGATCTGTCACCGTACTAGGTACGATGCGAGTTTCTCTAGGGATGCTGCCATAAATCGCAATGAGTCAATGAATCGAAATTTTGACCTCACTCCCCTTGACATGTTTAGTAAAAGAGATATACTTCTCTTTGTTAATGGGGAGGAGGTCAATTTTTCCTTCAAAGCTCGTCGAAATCGCGTGAATTATAAAATGGGCGTCATAGCCACTTAGGTTGTGAAATACTACGGGGATCGTTTGACAATCTTGATAGTTTAGATTGCACGATTCATGGGCAGCACCCCTATATTTGCCAGTAAGGTGACAGTGATCGCGGGACTTTCTTTTCGCTTGCCGGTATTTTCTGATGACAAATGTGACAGATTGTCGCTCGCTTAAAATCATTGATTTCTTGAGGAGTTAATGCAGTCATCGGTAACGGATTTTTAAAAACTTTATTCATTTTCTCTGCAATCTGCTTTAACTTCTCAGCAAACCATTTCGCAGGGTCAGATTCATTTTTCGGACACGGTACATATTTACATAATGATTCGTCGTAGCTACATTTGATATAATATCCGATGCATAACAATTTGTGACGCTGGAAGACTTCAGTCTTACTTAAATTGTCTACATCTTCATCCGCTGGAAGAAGTAGACTTTCACAGTCGGCGTAAATTACATATGGCACCTTTTCTTTGTTCTTAAAATTTTTAAATGTGATCAGACTCTTGTCAGGCGTCGGTAATTTAATTTTACACTCATTCATTTTTTTACAATTTTCGAGATGTACATTCAGTCTATCTACAGATGAAAAGTAGTGTAAGCATCTGTCACAGATATGTTTTTTACATTTCTTTTTAGATAATTGTTTCGATACAAGTCGCGATAGATCTTTTATCCATACATAATGAAAATCATAAAATCACCTTCATCACATATTACATTCTCCTCAACACTCTCATCTGCATACATGTCAGCTACGTATAAGAGATTCACATGTTTATCTCTTTTTTCAGCAGAGAGATGAAGGGGATGTGTTGTAAAGTCCCCATAATATTTTGATAAACCATAGACGTTAATCGAAATATTATTTAACTTTTCAAATTTTGAGACATTTTCAACGTTACTGGGAAATCTATACCGTCAAAATTTAACTCATTTTCAAATTCTTTATAATTCGAAACTCGATCATTTCTCACTACATTTGGGTGTAAGGCTGAGAGTACCGCCCACTTAAAACACTCATATCTTTGTTTTGCACGTTAATACAGGCTTGTTTTCTTTTAATTTGTGAGGGTAGATCAATGTATGAGCTCGCACGCATCGGATTATACTTATTTACATTGATTTCAAGCTTTATAATTGACTGTAGGTTCCAATTTGAACCTTTGGCGTAAAACTCTTCAACACTATGTAGAATCGGCTGTTTAATGTACTGCTCGAACCAATCATCTAAAAGGGTCGTAGGGAAGATGTTGTTGGCCTTGGTTCCAAAAGGAATCGGCTTTACAACTTCTTCGTCATTCTCCACCCTCTTGAAGTTTGCGATAAGTACGCCGTACACGACGATGGGTCCATTCTTATTTAAAGCACCTCTAATATGGTCTTGAAACAGTGTGGACCCATCGTCTAAAAACGCGCTTATATCAATGTGTACAAGATTTAGAATTACATTAGTGTACAGTCTACACGCAAACGCACTCTCACATTCTTCCCAGCGCACACGTTTATTTATATCTGGATCACCGATTCCAGCGCCATCTACAATATGGGACTCAAATAATGCGCGAAGTCTAATGATGGATTGTAGAATGCTCACACATCTTTTCTTTTGATGTGTAAAGTACATCGACTTGAGAATGCTCGATAACACGTTTCATGTTGTGAGCATTCTACAATCCATCTCCCAACGAATGAACGTCTTAAATTTGACGTCGTCTAAAGAGGAATCAACTCTAGAGCCTCCTGGATAAGAGTAATAGTTACGTCACTCTCGTCGAGAATAGTACCGTAATTCGGATACTTACGTGGTGGTCCATCGGTGGTCGTCGTCCTTCCGCTTCATCTCTGCACCTGAAATTACACTTACAAACTAACAAAAAGAATAAAGAACACACTTACAAGCTAACAAAAGAACACACTTACAAACTAAAAAAAGAACACACTTACAAACTAACAAAAGAATGAACTTACAAACTAAAATACTTATACTAAACAAAACCGAACTTACAAACTAAAGAACTTAACCTACAAACTAATACAAAGTAAATGCAATAAACACAGTAAATGTAACAAAAAAGACAGTAAATATAACAAAAAAGACAGTAAATATAACAAAAAAGACAATTAGTAATGGCAAGGGGAATCTGCTGATGCTGCTGCTGCTGTTGGAACCGCTGAATCTGTGAACAGAACAGCTACTGACTAAACTCGCCAAAATCCCTGAATATATACCCCGAAATCCCCCACTCCTACCTTTCACGCATGCGCACTAGACCATTACCCTCACTCCAACCTATCACGCATCCCTACTCTTAATTTTCCCCACCTATTCACGCATGCGCAACACTCTTACTCTAACGCAGTCGTAACAATTTCTATACAGGATACGCAAAATAAATATACTAATTTACAAAAAAATAAAAAATTTATTGATTATTAAAAATAAACATTCAGAGTTAATTTAAAGTTACGCGCCGCCGTCGATGGCAGCGACGCCGACCGTGAGCGGGCGGTGGCTGCGCCTCTGGTGGAGGTCCCGACGGCTCTCTCTCCTCTACCCTGGGCTCGGGAGACTGCGCCCTGGGTATCGGTGACCTACACCGTGGCGGACTTCCTGGCGGGGTTGTAGGCAACCATTCCACCGGTGTAGGCGACCTGGGTGGAGTCCCCAACTGAATGAAGGGTGGGGAGACTCCGGTTCTCTCTTTGGTTGAGGTGTCAGTGACCTGGACAGTGGTGTCGGCGGCCTCTCCACCAGCATCCACGGCGGTTGAAAATGGACGCCACTGGAGTGCCATCTGATGCAGAGGTGACAGCTCTGGCGACGGAGGTTGACGTTGGCAGAACCCTCTGGGTGGTGACCCTGGTGGTGTTTTGGGCAGCGGTACTTCGTTACCTCATTCTGTAACTAAAGAAAGTATACTGTACTATACTATTTTATAGTATATTATATTATACTTACATTGTACATGGAGACCTTCCTCATGGTGCACTCGTAGCAGTTACAGCTCTCCATCGTCGACCGCTCTATGCCTCTCCGCGATCTGGAATGAGCTCTCTACTGCGTGCTAGTCACCCTCGTAGGTCTCTCTCCCCGCCAAGCGGTTCCCCACTACGCGCGCCACCACTCTGCTACATGTGGTGGTTGACTCGAACTACTGTGAGCTCACCGCTGATAACAAGCTCACCGCTGATAACAAGCTCACCGCCGGTAACGCGCGAATTTTAAATTGAAATATTTTTCTTATATTTATAATAAATTAATTCATAACTAATTTGGATCCAGTAAATTATGCACATAATATTATAAAATAGTTTTGAATAATATGTAGTAACAAATATAAATAAACTACAAACAGTATTATATATAACATATAAATACTAAAAAACCTTATTAGAAATTATTAAACTTACTTAATTAAGTCAAGTAGATTATATTTAATAAAAACTTTTTTTTATAAATATAAATTCATTAACTTAAATAAAGTCTAATTTTATTAAATTTGAAGTAAAAATTAAGTGGAATAAAAATGTTTTAA